>NC_136262.1:113489528-113675590 GCF_964187855.1 Myxine glutinosa
TCACACACAAACACAAGTCCTGCACAACCCACTTGTCATACTCAATGATTTTACATTACATCAAAGATTGAAAATAAAACTTTTGACAATCCGAGCACACGTACACATACAAACACGCACGCACACCACACACACACACACACACACACACACACACACACACACACACACACACACACACACACCACACACACACACACACACACACACAGTCACGTGAAAAAGTAAGTACACCCCATGTAAAGTTTTGACTTTTTCAACATATTTCAACATACAGCTATTTGATCTTCATTTCAACAATATCGATAGATAAAGGTGATATTGTGGCGGACACGACGGCTCGCTGGTGCAGAGACATAATTCCGCGCACCAGCGGGTGGCGGCCACACCCCAGGTATGGCGTGGCCTGGAGAAATATACGCGGGCTCGCTGCCGCGCGCACGTCAGTGCAGATGAGTGAGCAATGAATAAAGAGCTCGATAATAACCAAAGCGTTGTGGCCTACCTTTGTTCAACGTGTGTGCTCCCGCACCACACTGGTGACCTCCGACTGGTTCAACCGTAGTTGAACCCCTGAACGTGCAATGACCATCAACGCGATCAAGCTACCGGAGTTCTGGGAAGCGTAGGCCGACACCTTGTCTCTTCAAGCCGAGGCCCAATTCCAGCTCCGGGGCGTCACGGCGGATGACACAAGGTACTTCTACGTGGTCGCTGCCCTTGGCTCCGGCACGGCCGCGCGCGTCGTGTCCTTCCTCCGGCACCCGCCGGATGAGGGCAAGTACGCGGCGCTCAAGCAGCTGCTCCTCGATACGTTTGGCCTCCCAGAGGCCGACCGCGCCGACCGTCTTTTGCACCTTCCCGCCCTCGGCGACACACGCCGTCCGCCCGCATGGATTACATGCTATCCCTGCTCGGCGACGGCCGCGCGGATTTCCTGTTCCATGCTCTCTTCCTCCGCACGCTGCCTGTACAGGTACGGCTCGCGTTGGCCGGGTCGACCATTACGGAACCGCGGGCCCTGGCCAGGGAGGCGGACAAGTACTTCGCAGCCCACGACGCGCGGCCGGCATATAGCGCGGCCGTCGTGGGTCCTGGCGCCGCGCAAGGCGTGTGTGGTTCGGATCCTTCCGAGCACGGCGTAGGTTTGGCGGATCGCCGCATGGCATGGCGTTCGGATCCTCCCGAATACGGCGTAGGTTTGGCGGATCGCCGCGTGGCATGGCGTTCGGATCCTCCCGAATACGGCGTAGGTTTGGCGGATCGTCGCGTGGCATGGCGTTCGGTTCCTTCCGAGCACGGCGTAGGTTCGGCGGATCCGTGCGTGGCCGCCGCCACACCCCGCCCACCACTGTCGTCGCAACCGGTGCGGCGACCACCACCGGGCCAGACCTGGTGCCATTTCCATGCCAGGTTCGGCCACAAGGCCAGGTCCTGTCGCCCGCCTTGTACTTTTGGCAGGTCGGGAAGCGATCAGGCCGGCGCTCACTTCCTGCCATGAGCGTCGGCCATACTGGCAGCCTGTTGTTCATAACAGACACCTCCTCGGGTCATCGCTTCCTGTGCGACACGGGAGCGCAGGTGAGCGTCCTCCCTGCTTCCGCGTCCGACCGGCAAGCTGCGGGCGAGGGCCCCGCTTTGCTTGCCGCCAACGGCACGCCCATCCGCACGTTCGGGAAGTGTTGCCTCTCACTGCGGTTCGGGGGGCAGCGCTTTCAGTGGTCGTTCGTTACCACTAGTGTCCCCATGGGCCTACTCGGAGCGGACTTCCTCTGTGCGCATGGGCTGCTGGTGGACGTGAGGCACAGACGCCTTGTCCAGGCCGAAACCTTCAGCTCGCTCGCTTGCACGCTGAGCAGTTCGTTGAGCTGCTCCCTGGGCGGCTCACCGAGCGGTTCGCCAAGCGGCTTGCTGAGCTGTTCGGTTCCGGCAAGGTTGGTCTGCACGCTTCCGGCAGCGGACGAGTTCACCCGCCTCCTCACCAGTTTCCCGGCCCTCACGCGGCCCACCTTCTCGGCGGTGGCCGTCAAGCATGGGGTGGAGCATCACATCCCCACCGTCGGGCCACCGGTCTACGCCCGGGCGCGCCGCCTCGACCCGGCGAAGCTCGCCGTGGCGCAGGAGGAGTTCGCTACGCTGGAGCGACTGGGCATCGTCCGGCGCTCCAACAGCGCGTGGGCATCGCCGCTGCACATCATGCCCAAGCCCGGCGGCGGGTGGCGGCCGTGCGGCGACTACCGCCGCCTCAACGATGCTACCACCCCCGACCGCTACCCGGTCCCCCACATCCAAGACTTTTCCGCCCGGTTGGCGAACATGTCCCTCCTCTCCAAGGTGGACCTCATCCGCGGATACCACCAGGTCCCCATCAGGCCGGGGAACATACCGAAGACGGCCGTCATTACACCATTCGGCCTCTTCTATTTTCTGCGGATGCCCTTCGGGTTGAAGAATGCGGCCCAGGCATTCCAGCGGATGGACAGCGTCTTGCGCGACTTGGATTTTGTTTACGTCTACCTGGACGACATCCTCGTCGCAAGTGCGTCCCGTGAGGAGCACCTCCGCCATCTCCGCACGCTCTTCGAGCGCCTGGGCCGGCATGGCCTGATTGTCAACCCTGCCAAGTGCCGGTTCGGCGTCACCGAGATCGACCTTTTGGGGCACCGCGTCACCAGGCACGGGGCCATCCCCTTGCCGGCCAAGGTGGAGGCGGTCAGGGGTTTTCCGCGCCCCCACACCATCAAGGGGCTCCAGGAGTTGCTGGGCATGGTGAACCTCTATCACCGTTTCCTGCCCCGCATTGCCCAGCTCCTGCGCCCCCTGCACGAGGCCCTCCGGTGGAAGCCGGGCAAAGGCGACGTTGCCTGGACCGAGCCGATGGACGCGGCGTTCGCGGGCGTGAAGCTCGCCTTGGCTAACGCCACCATGCTCGCGCACCCGGCGCCCGATGCACCGATCGCCCTCACCAACGACGCGTCGGACTACGCGGTGGGCGCGGTGCACGAGCAATGGGTGAAGGGGGCTTGGCAGCCGCTGGCGTTCTTTAGCCGGCAGCTCCGCCCGCACGAACGGCGGTACAGTACCTTCAACCGCGAGCTGCTCGGGCTCCACCTGGCGGTCCGGAACTTCCGCCAGCTACTCGAGGGCCTCCCGTTCGTGGCCTTCGTCGACCATAAGCCCCTGGTTTTCGCGATGGCCAAGGTCGCTGAGCCGTGGTCGGCCCGGCAGCAGCGTCACCTTTCGGCCGTGTCCGAGTACACGATGGACATCCGGCACGTCACGGGGAAGGACAACCCATGGCGGATTGCCTTTCCCGGGCCCTCGCCCACGCGGTCCACCTTGGGATCGACTATGCCCGGATGGCGGCGGACCAGTCCGCCGACCCCACCGTCCAGGCTTTTCGGACCGCCGTCACAGGCCTCCGCGTTGCCGAGGTACCGTTCGACGGTGCGGGCGCGGCCCTGTTGTGCGACGTCTCCCTCGGCCGCCCTCACCACATCGTGCCCGCTGGTGCGCCGGGTTTTTGATGCCATCCACGGCCTGTCTCACCCGGGGACGAAGGCCTCCCAAAAGCTGGTCGCCGACAAGTTCGTATGGCATGGCCTCCGGAAGGCCGTCCGCGATTGGGCCAGGACGTGCCTCGCATGCCAGCACGCGAAGGTCCACCGCCACAACCGGGCCCCGCTGGCCCCGTTTACGGTGCCCGAACGTCGGTTCGACCACGTTCACGTGGACTTGGTGGGACCTCTGCCCCCCTCGCGGGGTTTCACCCACGTCCTCACCATGGTGGACCGCACCACCCGGTGGCCGGAGGCCGTGCCTTTGGCAGCAACGGCGGCGGCGGACGTCGCGCAGGTGTTCATCGCCACTTGGGTTGCCCGTTTCGGCGCCCCCTCGGACATCTCGTCCGACCGCGGCCCCCAGTTCACCTCGGAGCTCTGGGGGGCGGTGGCGCGGGGGCTCGGCGTACAGCTGCATCGCACCACGGCGTACCACCCACAGGCCAATGGCCTGTGCGAGCGTTTCCATCGCGCCATGAAGGCCACGCTCCGGGCCAGCCTCCGCGACGGCGGCTGGGTCGACAGGCTCCCCTGGGTCCTGCTTGGCCTCAGGACGGCGCCCAAGGACGACCTGCGCGCATCCGCGGCGGAGCTGGTCTTCGGACAACCGCTGCGGGTGCCGGGCGAGTTCCTCCCCGACTCCACAGCACCATGGTCCGCGGCGCAGCAGCGCTCCGCCCTGCAGGAGACCGCCCGGAGTTTCGCCCCGGTGCCGACGGCGCTCCACGGTTGCCCGCCAACGCACGTCGCCCCGGAGCTTCGCACGGCGGAGTACGTTTTCGTCCGCCACGACGCCCACCGGACACCGCTGCGGCCCCCGTACGACGGGCCCTTCCGCGTGCTGGAGACCGGGGCGAAGCATTTCACCCTGGACATCGGCGGTGCTCCGGACCGCGTCTCCGTGGACCGCCTCAAGCCGGCCCACCTCGACTTGGACCACCCTCCGCCAGCGGCTCTGCCCCCGTGTCGGGGCCGGCCCCCGGCGGGCAGACCCCCGGCTCTGCCCAACCCCGCCGTCACGCCACCCCCCTGTCCTGCACCCATCCCAGATGCCGCCGGAGGCATCCCCGATGGCATCCCAGCATCCCAGACGCCGCCAGCCACCTGTGGGCGCTTCGGCCGGGTCATCCGGTTGCCCCGCAAGCTGACAATTCAGGTGCGCGGGAATTCTGGGGGGGGGGGGGGGGCGCGTGTGGCGGACACGACGGCTCGCTGGCGCAGAGACATAATTCCACGCACCAGCGGGTGGCCTGGAGAAATATACGCGGGCTCACTGCCGCGCGCACGTCAGTGCGGATGAGTGAGCAATGAATAAAGAGCTCGATAATAACCAAAGCATTGTGGCCTACCTTTGTACAACGTGTGTGCTCCCGCACCACAATATAATATAACAAATATCATGAAACATTTACATTTTGTAGTCCATTGTATAATTTAAATAAACATAAATGCAAATTTCACATGTGGAAAAAGTAAGTACACCCTTGGCTCTAATAGGAGGTATTGCCCCCATTGGCAGGAACAACCTCAAGTAGGCATTTCTTATAACTGTCTACCAGTCTCTGACATCTACTGGGAGAAATTTTTGCCCACTCCACGCAGAATTCTTTCAGCTGTGCGATGTTTGAGGGGTTTCTTGCATGCACAGCTCGTTTCAAATCCCCCCACAACATCTAGATGGGATTTAGATCCGGGCTTTGACTTGGCCATTCCAGAACCCTCCATTTCTTTCTTTTCAGCCATTCCTTGGTGGATTTACTGGTATGTTTAGGGTCATTGTCATGTTGCAAGGTCCACCTTCGGTTGAGCTTCAACTTTCTGACAGATGGCCTCACATTATCCTCAAGCACCCTCTGGTACAATGAAGAATTCATAGTGGATTCTATGATGGTGAGCTGCCCAGGCCCTGATGCAGCAAAGCTGCCCCAAACCTTAATATTTCCACCACCATGCTTTACATTTGGTATCAGGTTCTTGTGGTCAAATGCTGTTTTTGGTTTTCGCCAAACATGTCTTCTGGTACTGTGGCCAAATAGCTCTACCTTTGACTCATCTGTCCAGAGCACATTGTTCCAGAAGTGCTGGTCTTTGCCGAGGTGTTCATTCACAAACTTTAGTCTTGCCCTGATGTTCTTTCTGTACAGCAAAGGTTTCCTCCTGGCACACCTCCCATGTAGATCAAATTTGTGCAGCCTCTTTCTTATGGTAGACTCATGCACTTTGACATCAACAGTGGCAAGAGCTACCTGTAGGTCCCGAGATGACATCCTGGGGTTCTTAGAGACTTCTTTCAGCATCTAGTGGTCTGCTCTCGGGCTGAACTTGCTGGGTCGGCCTGGCCTGAACAAGTTGGCAGTTGTTTGGAATCTTCTCCACTTGTAGATGATCCTCCGGACAGTCGAATGATTGATTTCAAATTGTTTGGAGATCTTTTTAAATCCCTTCCCAGACTCGTAGGCATCTATAACCTTCTTTCTGAAGGCCTCAGAGAGCTCTTTTGATCTAGGCATGGTGACGCCGCACACTTCAACAACAAAGAGCAAACCAAACTAAATGTCTGAGGTTTAAATAAGACAGGGTCCTCCAAGATCCTCTCTAACGATGTTCTAATCATTTGCACCTGAGCTGGTGCACCTGATTCTAATTTTAGATATTTGAATTAGTGATAAATGTCGGGGTGTACTTACTTTTTCCACATACGAAATTTGCATTTATGTTTATTTAAATGATACAATGGACTACAAAATGTAAATGTTTCATGATATTTGTTATATTATATCACCTTTATCTATCAATATTGTTGAAATGAAGATGAAATAGCTGTATGTTGAAATATGTTGAAAAAGTCAAAACTTTACATGGGGTGTACTTACTTTTTCACGTGACTGTATATATATATATATATATATATATATATATATATATATATATGTATATATATATATGTATATATATATATATATATATATATATATATATATATATATATATATATATATATATATATATATACAGTCGTAGCCAGAAATATTGGCACCCTTGCACTTTTTTCAAATAACTCAAAATTTTCTCGAAAAATAAGTTGAAATTGACTAAAGTATTTAGTCTTCACATTTCTTTATTTCACTGTTAATATTACAGAACCATTGTTTTTAATTCAGAACTTAATATATCCTTTTAAATCAGATAATAAAAAGAAATAGCATTGACAAAATTATTGACACCCGAGACTTAATATGTGCAACCGCACCACCAGGACGGATTAATGCTCCTAATAATCAGCAAGGTCATGGAATCAATCATCGCTTATGACATCAAATCCTTCCTCTTTTCCAATGGCTTGATCTCTGATCATCAATTTGGTTTCAGACCAGGTCACTCTACTCTGGACATGCTTCTTCTGCTGTCTCAACAATGGATGGAGTTCCTCAATGCCAAATAGGGAATCAGAGCCGTCTCCCTTAACATATCATGTGCCTTTGATACGGTCTGGCACCCTGCTCTGCTCACCAAACTCTCCTCTTATGGTATCCATGGAAATCTCCATGCATGGCTTGCAGACTTCCTTTCTGGTCGCAGTCAACATGTGGCCCTGAATGGGTTTCTCTCATCTCCCATTCCTGTTCAGATTGGAGTTCCTCAAGGCAGTGTTCTGGGCCCTGTGCTTTTTCTGGTCTTTATTAATGATCTCTCCGACTCTCTGGAAAATCCTCTCTTTCTCTTTGCTGATGACTCCACTCTCTGCCGCTCCATATCCCAACCCTCAGATCGGCAGGCAGCAGCCTCTTCACTCTCTGCAGACCTAGACAATATCACAAACTGGTCAAACAAGAGAGAACATGTCCTTCAATCCTAACAAATCTCTCAGTCTCACTCTCACTTTGTCTCTCCGAAAAGACTGTCTGGACAACCCTCCCATCCACTTTCTGAACAATCATCTTGAAGAAGTTCTGTCACGCAAGCTTTTGGGTCTCACTATCTGCCATGATCTTTCCTGGGAAAACCACATTTCAAATCTGGCCTCCAAAGCCAGTCGCCGACTGGGCATCCTCCGTCAGGTGAAGTCCTTCCTTGGCACACCTGAGCTCCTCACCACATTTAATCGGACAAGTCATTCTGCTCGAAATTGACGGAAACCAATTTCAAGATGGCTACCGTGGCGGCCATATTGAAAATCGCAGCGCGCCCATTTTCGAAAGGGACCTTCCTCTACTCAACCCCAACACACCCTGCAAACATGGATTTAATCGGACAAGCCGTTCTGCTCGAAATTGATGGAAACCAATTTCAAGATGGCTACCGTGGCGGCCATATTGAAAATTGCAGCGCGCCCATTTTCGAAAGGAACCTTCCTCTGCTCAACCCCAACACACCCTGCAAAAATGAATTTAATCGGACAAGCCGTTCTGCTCGAAATTGACGGAAACCAATTTCAAGATGGCTACCGTGGTGGCCATATTGAAAATCGCAGCGCGTCCATTTTAGAAAGGAACCTTCCTCTACTCAACCCCAACACACACTGCAAAAATGGATTTAATCGGACAAGCCGTTCTCCTTGAAATTGATGGAAACCAATTTTAAAGATGGCTGCCGTGGCGGCCATATTGAAAATCGCAGCGAGCCCATTTTCGAAAGGCACATTCCTCTACCCAACCCCAACACACACTGCTGCAAACACGGATTTAATCGGACAAGCCGTTCTGCTCAAAATTGATGGAAACCTATTTCAAGATGGCTACCGTGGCGGCCATATTGAAAATCGCAGCGCGCCCATTTCCTAAAGGAACCTTCCTCTACTGAACCCCAACACACACTGCAAAAATGGATTTAATCGGACAAGCCGTTCTCCTTGAAATTGACGGAAACCAAAAGTTGACGGACGCCCGGATGCCCGCCCGCCCGGACGACATCCCTGACGAGTGAAAAGCACTCAATATCATTCATTCATTGGGCTATTGTTGCTGACAGTTTGACTATTAAAATTATAATATGGCAACAAGCCTCGATTAATATTGAAAAAGAGACACAAACAATCCATTTAGCACTACACGTGATTGTCGTGTGTCTTTAACACGACAACATACAAACACAACAGGTGCACATCACAACACAAGGATACACAAGGAACCTGGACGCAGGAGGAGGCCCGTTGTCCCATCAAGCCCGTACTAAAACGGAATGAAGCTAAAACTACTTCATTCCTTAAGTAATAACAGCTTGAGTGGGTATAAGTGATTATGAAGGAACATGTGTTTGTACCAATCCATAACAACAAAACGAATTAATTGATCTAGTAACTTATTGACTAATTTAACGAGCCTCGCCCTCAGGATCACGAGCCAGGCTCTTTTTATCACCAAGGTTTGAACCCTTCAAGCCCAGAACCTCTCTGAAACCGAGGGTCCACAACCTCTGCTGTGTCCAAGGGTCACTCAATTAGACATTGTAGTGTAAATTTATAATTGTTCTATGTCTGTAGTTTGGAGATTTGCATTAACCTTTGTATAAAAAGAAAGAGAGAAAGAGACAGACAGACAAAGAGTAACCTGACCGATCATCGACGTCAATGAAGATGCAGCTCGGGGAATGTGTGGTCATGAACACCCTTTTCTCGGTGGGTAGGCGAGGTACTGTGGGATTTGGAATAAGGAATAGGAAGGAAGGAAAGAGAAATGAGCAATAAAGTGGAGAAATCAACAACAACTGGTGCTTCAGTCTGAAGGAAGGGAATAATAAATAATGAATCAATTTGACGGGACGGTTCGAGGTGGGGAGAGCTTGGTTTAACCAGGGAAGGCAGGGTGTTGTGGAGTTGGAGTGGTGTACAGCAGGTTGTGGTACAAGTGTGGGGTCGAACTGTGGTAAAGCAGGGTGTGATGGGGTTACAACAGAGCACAGCAGAATTATAGCAAGGTGGAGCAGGGGATGTCTCTGAGACTAGGGCTGGTCTTGTGGAGCCGGGGTTGATTCAGGGGTAGGGCATGGTGTAGTAGTGTTACAGCAGGATACCTCAGACTTGGTACACGATAGAGCAGGTAAGTGAGACAGGTGTTCAAATGGAAGTGGGAATAAAGTGGAGGCGTAACAGCGTTGGTGGGGTTACAGTGTGTTAGAGTAGTGTGTGGTCAGGTTAGAGCAGCGTTGAGCGGGGTTAAAAGATAAAAGCTGCAAGGCCATACAAAAGGTGAAAGTGAAGATGGTGATCATGTACCAGTAAATGCTGAGTGCAGGCGCTGTCCCACTGCCAGGCACACGGGCTCCACACTTCCATCTACATCCTGTACACGCACAAGGTACGGCCGCACACGAATCGGCAGAAAGCGTGGCCCAACGCCTCTGCACTCCGCCCCTGCATCACGTGACCTCACTCCCATATGCTCGCACCGTGCCGAGGCACCCCCACACTCCCCTTTGGAATCCTCGCATGCTGCACCGACGACGACACTAGCGGCACTAGTACCGCTGCACTCTCTACCACCTCCATGGCATCTCAGCACGGCGCTCGCACGTCCTGACCCAGCCCTGGATGAAATGAAAACATACATCAAAGTAGCATAGGGCAAAGCAGTTTAAAACGTATTGATGGGGACAGATACAATTGATCCACCACAATCGATAAAAGTTTCTCCAATCATCTCTCTGGTTATTTTCCCCAGACGACATCAATATTGCAGAAATCAACCACAGCCTCACGTCGATCAACATTTACCCGCAGCAGGATAATCAAAGCTTGAAGCAAAATGTGTACATTCGGCATTCCTCCCGAACCACCAACTCACATGGAAAATAAACATTTAAAACAACTCCTGAAGGTCTCCTTACCTGATACGACAGTAAAAGGCTCTTTCCTCAACATTCCCACCTGCAAACAGCACCAGGTCGAGATTGCTTCTTTAATAAAATTGCCCCCTAGTTTGCATGATTGAAGATTTCAATTACATACATACATACATACATATATTGTTGTGAAAATGTCTTCTTGGGGTTAATATTACATGGTATAATGATAGTTATCTACCTTAGTGCATGGATTAGCGTAAGCATTAGGTTAAAAAAACTATATGATAGGAAATGCGTTGTTATTCGTATGACAAGCCGCTGACAGCCTTCCCCACAGGTGCATGTCTAAAACCGCTTTCCCCTGAAACGTTTTTAATGTTTACTCCCTCTGTAATATGTCCTATACCTTCTTTGTAAAGATAAACTGGGCCTTGGGCACTAGTCTTGGAGGGAAACGCCGAAGCACACCCCCACCAGCACTACCTGTCCATGGGAAAGGTCATAGCATGAAGCCCCATGACAAACTGGGCTCGCAAGCTAATATCAGTCATGTTGGATGGGGCCAATGGCATCACCGGGTGGGGGGAAGCCTAAAAGGATAAAAGGTGGGCGGCAATGAACCACGATAGAGAGACACGGAGAGAGACATGGAGCAGTGACATAGAGGAGTTGCACTTTAGTGAGCCCAGAATGCATTGCACCAAGGGGGTTGCGGAGGGGGGTTTCCTCCACAACCACCAATGTCTTTGATCACACTTTGGCAACAAACGTTGTCTTTGATCACACTTTGTCAGAATGCATGGGGATGCATTAGGAACAGAACATGTCCACAAAGAACCGATTGTGTTTGTGAGTTAGTGCCCAGCAGAAAACGTACCTGGGTCCGGTGCGACTCCTACTCAGGTTGCTAATTTGGCGACTAGGCACACGGTATTCCCAGCTCTTCGCCCAACTGATCGACTCATCAATGGGGAATGGGGGAATGGTTGTTGTGATGAGGTGAATGTGATGGGGTATTTGAGGATTGTATGACATTTTGTGAAATGGGTGTGAATGTGAAGAGGAAGCACACCCTCCTGTGGAGGAGAATCCCCGGTTAGAGATAGGTCGTTAGAGGGGATATATAGCGGTTTTGAAACATGTATCCGCTCCGGTGTTGGTGCTGAGAGAAGCAGTTTTATGGGACGTCAAATGGAGTTATTTTCTGTCTGCAGGACACAGTGACATGTTGCTTATAACTCAATATCTTACAAACACATGATCAGCCATTCCTTATCAACTGCTTTGGTGGAGTGCTTAAACCACTTGGTGAGCGCTCTACAAGCAGCTTGATAATGGTTGCCTTCCCCGCTAAGCTCCTAAGGTTAATGGAGACGAAACTATATATAGTCCAGCGGATAGGTGCAAGACAGAGACGAATCGTGTACTTTTTGATAAAAGCATCAAACTTGGTACACATATTCAGTAGGCCATAAGAAACAAAATTAGATATAGTGCCATCCCAGTTTTGGCCTGTGATTGCTATGGCGGCCATCTTTCAAAATGGCCACCACATGACACTAAAATACCACATAACTCAGCAACCATGAGGCCTAGGATCTTAATTCTGGTGTCTATATATAGGTTTTTGGGGTCATAGAAATCAACGAAGGCAATATCGAAGTCAGCCTACGTTCAAATTTTGGTATATGGTGCTGCAGCTACAGCTCACCATCCTCCTGTTTGTAAGATCTATCTGGAGTGCTGATTTCCAGTTGTATTTCCAGTCTTTGACAAAACTTGTGCAGTAATGTGCACTGGTTCTTTGCTTTCGACCACTTCAACTACCCACGTTGGATACCAGTTCACCTCCGTGACATGTTGGCTCTACCTCAGCGACATCCTCTGGTCTATAATGAGTTCATGAAGGGACACTTCACAGTCAAAAAGACCAGCCATGCATTTTCGAAAATGGCACTTGATCAGGCACATTAACAAAATAATGCTGTGGTGAAGGATGATGGTGGAGCTGTTGGCTTGACTGAGTCTCCTGCCGCTCTCCAAAGGTGTATGGTCAGTGGTCCAGAAATGGCACGCCTCATCACAGACTTTGAAGCATCGGTGGTTCAAGCATTGAGACCTCCCGAGGTGCGCCACCACGAACAGTGACCAGGGGTGCAGAAAGCATTCATACAAGATGTCCAGGCTGGGCCGGATTTAGGAATGGGCAAGATGGGCAGTTGCCCAGGGGCCTCCACAACCAAGGGGCCTCCACATATGGACGAACAGAAGAAGCTGCACTCTCACTGTCTGAAAATTTCGAGTTCAGAATTTTCTTCCAGTAATTGATCAGTTTCTGAGTTCATTGGAGCAACGATTGGAAGCCTATGAAATCACCTGTTCTCTTTTCGGTTTCTTGCGTAAACTGGAATCACTTGACTGTGATGAAATCGAAGCAGCTGCAGCAAAATTGGTTGCAGAGTACAAGGATGATCTAGATCAAACACTTGTTGTTGAACTTGTGCAGTTTGCAGCCTTCCTCACTCATTTACTGGAATACGAAGATGATAAGACAGAGAGAGAACATTTCCTTTACAAACTGTTGATGGACAATAAAGTTGCGGATACATTTCCAAATGTCTAGATAATGCTACGGATGTACTTGGTGCTCATGGTCACAAACTGTTCTGGAGAACGTTCATTCAGTAAAATTAAGTTCATCAAGAACAGACTCTGTACTACAATGTGTCATGATAGGATCAGTCACCTGGCCTTGATGAGTATTGAATGTGACATTCTCAGAGAGATTGACTTCGCCAAATTGATCCAAGACTTTGCAAGGGTCAAGTCTCGTAAAGTGCCTGGTCTGTAAATATACAGTCACGTGAAAAAGTAAGTACACCCCATGTAAAGTTTTGACTTTTTCACCATATTTCAACATACAGCTATTTGATCTTCATTTCAACAATATTGATAGATAAAGGTGATATAATATAACAAATATCATGAAACATTTACATTTTGTAGTCCATTGTATAATTCAAATGAACAAAAATGCAAATTTCGCATGTGGAAAAAGTAAGTACACCCCGACATTTATCACTACTTCAAATACCTAAAATTAGAATCAGGTGCACCAGTTCAGGTGCAAATGATTAGAACATCGTTAGAGAGGATCTTGGAGGAACCTGTCTTATTTAAACCTCAGACATTTAGTTTGGTTTGCTCTTTGTTGTTGAAGTGTGCGGCGTCACCATGCCGAGATCAAAAGAGCTCTCTGAGGCCTTCAGAAAGAAGGTTATAGATGCCTACGAGTCTGGGAAGGGATTTAAAAAGATCTGCAAACAATTTGAAATCAATCATTCGACTGTCCGGAAGATCATCTACAAGTGGAGAAGATTCCAAACAACTGCCAACTTGTTCAGGCCAGGCAGCCGCAGCAAGTTCAGCCCGAGAGCAGACCGCAAGATGCTGAAATAAGTCTCTAAGAACCCCAGAATGTCATCACGGGACCTACAGGTAGCTCTTGCCACTGTTGATGTCAAAGTGCACGAGTCTACCATTAGAAAGAGGCTGCACAAATTTGATCTACATGGGAGGTGTGCCAGGAGGAAACCTTTGCTGTCCAGAAAGAACAACAGGGCAAGACTAAAGTTTGCCAATGAACACCTAGGCAAAGACCAGCACTTCTGGAACAATGTGCTCTGGACAGATGAGTCAAAGGTAGAGCTATTTGGCCACAGTACCAGAAGACATGTTTGGCGAAAACCAAAGACAGCATTTGACCACAAGAACCTGATACCAACTGTAAAGCATGGTGGTGGAAATATTATGGTTTGGGGCAGCTTTGCTGCATCAGGCCCTGGGCAGCTCACCATCATAGAATCCACTATGAATTCTTCATTGTACCAGAGGGTGCTTGAGGATAATGCGAGGCCATCTGTCAGAGAGTTGAAGCTCAACCGAAGGTGGACCTTGCAACATGACAATGACCCTAAACATACCAGTAAATCCACCAAGGAATGGCTGAAAAGAAAGAAATGGAGGGTTCTGGAATGCCCAAGTCAAAGCCCGGATCTAAATCCCATCGAGATGTTGTGGGGGGATTTGAAACGAGCTGTGCATGCACTCCCAGCCTGTGCTTTACCCACCCATACGCTCTCGACAGAAACCTCGTGGGAGACACAAAGCACGGAAAGAGCAGAGGAGGCGGAAGAAGACATCGACTGCGATTGCGAAGTGAAAGACCCATCGACCAGGGTGTCAACAAGTCACTTGAGCCCAGTCTCAAGTGTTTGAAGTTTTATTTCAACAACACAAAGGACAAACTGGGCAGAAGTTGAACACTTGCTCATTGTGTCATGAGGATTTTGCACACTCGTCCACATTGAGACAAAATTGGTGAAGAATCAGCACAAGCGTTGTAAGGATTTTGTGGTTATCAGCATCAAGTCAAAAGGATCAAATGGAGGTGAATACATCAAGTTGTGGGAGGACCCCGGTACACTTGCTGAAACCCGCGAATGAAGATGACAACCAACGGGGGAAGCCGTACAAGTGTTCCGTGTGTTCTAAGGTTTTTAGTCGTCCATCAGCCTTAAATAGACACAGACTAATTCACACGGGAGAGAAACCCTACAAGTGTTCCGTGTGTTCTCAGGTTTTTAATCAGTTATCAACTTTAAACACACACAAACGAATTCACACGGGAGAGAAGCCACACAAGTGTTCCGTGTGTTCTAAGGATTTTCGTCGTTCATCAACTTTAATTCCGGACTTCCGGTCCCTCGAGCGACGGGGCTTGCTTCGATCTCTCCACGGCATCAAAGTTTGAGTGTTTTCCCGTTCGTTTCTTTGTCAAATTTCCGCTGCGTATTTTGTTGTGTATGTGTTACTAGCAGAAGTACCCGGCATTGCCGGGCGGGGGAGGGGAGGGGAGGGGAACGGGGAGGAGGGGAGGGGAGGGGAACGGGGGGGGAGGGGAGGGGGAGAGGGGAGAAGAGGAGGGGATGGGGAGGGTGAGGGATGGGAGGAGGTGGGAGGGGGGAGAGGGGGAGGGGGAGGGGGATGGGGGGAAGGGGGAGGGGGGAGGGGGGAGGGGTGGGGGAGGGGTGGGGGAGGGGAGGAGGGAGGGGGGAGGAGAGGGGGGAGGGGAGAGGGAAGAGGGGGGGATGGGGAGGGGGAGGGGTGGGGAGGGGGAGGGGTGGGAGGGGGGAGGAGGGAGGGGGGAGGGGTGGGAGGGGGGAGGGGGGAGGGGTGGGAGGGGGGAGGGGGGAGGGGTGGGAGGGGGGAGGAGGGAGGGGGAGGGGTGGGAGGGGTAGGGGGAATGGGGGGGACCCGGCAGAAGTACCCGGCATTGCTGGGCGGGGGAGGGGAGGGGGAGGGGAGGGGAGGGGGAGGGGAACGGGGGGGGAGGGGAGAAGAGGGGGGGAGGGGAGAAGGGTGTGGGAGGGGAGGGGGAAAAGGGAGGGGGCGTGGATAAGGGGAGGGGGAGGGGAGAAGGGGAGGGGGTAGGGTGGAGGGGGAAGGGAGGGGGGAGGGGGAAAAGGGAGGGGGAGGGGGGAAATGGAGGGGGAGGGGAGAAGGGGAGGGGGAGGGGGGAGGGGAGAAGGGGAGGGGGAGGGGGGAGGGGGAGGGGAGAAGGGGAGGGGGGAGGGGGAGGGGAGAAGGGGAGGGGGAGGGTGGAGGGGGAAGGGAGGGGGAGGACGAAGGGGGAGGGAAGGGGAGGGCCAGTCAACAATGACGTTGCAGTTCTCATGGTCGGAGAGCAGCACAACAATCGCGACATAGTCCTGCATATTCGCAACAGCACGAAGCGGATTTTGGAGACTCACCGATCCTGTGACGTCCTCCAGTACCGGCGTTGCCGGGCGGGGGGAAGGGAGACCCATACATTCCCAACCCGTACATTCGCCCTCTCGACTCAAGCTCACTCGGACAAAAGCCTCGCACAAATTACACCGTGAAGGCCCAATGGTCATGTCTATGCCACAAATCACGGGCGCACTGAATTGAAAATATATAGAACGCTCATACTCCGTGAAAAGTGAAGCCGCCGTGTCGCCATCTTGGTCAGCACGACTCGACCAACTCGCTTCGCGGATCTCGTTTTGTGCGGCAAGAAACTGCTCCAATCGGTTACGGAAGGGTTGTGGAAAGACGTTTCACAGCTGTTTCAAAGACATTTAATTCATATCGCACAAAATCGATACAAAACACGATCGCATAAAAGGTGAAGTGACGTGTGACGGGATGGAACATCACGTGATCGCTCTGAGCGAATCAGTCTGGTGACGGGAATGGAACATCACGTGATCGCTCTGATTGAATCAGCGAGCTGCTCTGGAACCGGCTGAGATTAGCGGGTACTTCGCTGAAATGCGCTGAGGTAAATATGAAGAAAAAATATGGATCGTCAAATATTTTGAGTTCGGCCATATTCGTCCCACGCTCAATGGCCATGTCTATGTCAAATATCAAGCACGTAAGCCTCTCCGTTTAGGAGTCTATCAGTAACATTACACAAACACACACACACACACACACACACACACACACACACACACACACACACACACATACACACAGTGTTTTATATATATATAGATTGTGTGTTTCTATTTGGTTTTGGTTTTGTAGTTTTGCAAATTTGTGTGTAATTAGTCGTTTCTTTGTTCGTGCCTCGTGCGCCTCGTGCGGCCTGGTGTCTCGTGCGGCCTCCTCATCTGGACTTGTGCCCCGCCCCCTATATCTCGTTTTTCTTTCACCTCTGCTCCTGCTTTCTCAAATCCACGTTCTCACTTAGAGACTTTTCCCAGATTGTTTTTCATGGTTTTGTTTAAATATTTATTTTAATATGTTTAAACCGCAGCCGTGATGCTGACGCCCCCCCCCCCCACCCCCCAGAATTTCCATGTTTTAAACGTTTCCCAGTGTGTACCCTGGATAAGAATAGGTACGCCGTATCCCTGCGTGTCGGAAGAGGCGACTAAGAGGGTTGGCGTCAGGAAGGGCATCCGACCATAAAAACATTGCCTCAAAAAGAGAACCATGACAATTACAACTACATATGGGCAGGGTACAGCCCGAAGTGGAGCTCGGTTTCTGAGGTTTGGGACATGGAATGTAGGGACAATGACAGGGAGATCAGGAGAAGTGGTGGAAGTATTGGTCAGAAGAAGAGTGGACATATGTTGTGTGCAAGAGACGAGATGGAAGGGAAGTGGTGTGAGAATGGTGAAGGGTAGGCAGGGACAGAAATACAAGTTTGTGTGGCAAGGGTGCCTGGAGAGCGTGAATGGTGTTGGTGTCCTGTTTTCTGAGGAGTTTGTAGACAGTGTGGTGAGTTTGACTAGAGTGAGTGACAGGTTGATGATGGTGAAAATGATGATTGGAAAGCTCTTGGTGAACATCATCTCGGGATATGCTCCGCAGGTTGGTCGAAGTGATGAAGAGAAGGACAAGTTCTGGTGTGCGATAGAGAAGCTGATGGAAAACGTGAAAGATGAGGAAGTTGTTGTGGTAGGAGTAGACCTAAATGGACATGTGGGAAGGAGTATGGATGGTTTTGACGGAGTTCATGGGGGTTACGGATATGGTGTGAGAAATGGAGAAGGTGAAAGGATTTTAGAGTTTGCTGATGGAGCTGATTTGTTGATTTGTAATACTCAGTTCCAGAAAGAGGATAATAAGCTTGTTACATACACGTCAGGTGGGTCGACGACAACCGTTGACTACCTGATGGTGCGTAGGCGAGATAGGGGGCACCTCCGGGACACAAAGGTGATCCCGGGGGAGGAGGCTGTTTCCCAGCACCACTTGGTTGTCTGCGACGTAAGGGTGAAAGGTGCAAGGAGAGCTCGGCGGGTGAAGTACCAACCAAGAATGAAGGTGTGGAGGTTGAAAGAGGTGACAGTAAGGGAGGCATTAAAAGAGAGGCTGAGTAGGGTCGAGGATGATGTGGTTGAGCTTGAAAGTGGTTGGATGTCAATGAAAGCTAGTCTGTTGGGAGCCGTTGGTGAGGTATGTGGATGGACAAAAGGACCACCGAGGCACTCGGAAACATGGTGGTGGGATGATGAAGTTGGAAAGAGGATTGACGAGAAGAGGAAGAAGTTCAAGGAGTGGCAGAAGGCGAAGGGTACGGGAGCAGAAACAGCAGAGCATGAAAGTTATAAGGCAGCCAGGAAGGCTGCAAAGAAAGAGCTAGCAAAGGCGCAGGAGGCATGTAGGAAAATGTTCGGAGAACGCTTGGATTCGGAAGAGGGTCAGAAAGCAGTATTCAGGATTGCAAAGCAGATAGCGAAAGAGAGGTGTGATGTGATGGGGGTGAGTTGCTTGAAGGATGAAGTGGGACAAATCGTTGTCGACCCAGATGGAATTAAAGGAAGATGGAAAAGATATATGGAAATGCTGTTGAATACAGAGAATGAATGGGATGGCAACATAGAGAGTAACCCAGGTTTAGGACCGGCAGAGAAGATAACTGAGAAGGAAGTTGAGGAAGCGATAAAAGCAATGAAGGGTAGAAAAGCGGGAGGGCCGACGGGAGTTGTGGGAGATATGTTGAAGGCAGCAGGAAGTTGGGGTGTGAAGAGAATGACAGAGATCTGTAATCTGGTGGTGAAAGAAGGCCGCATTCCAGTGGATTGGGAACTGAGTACCCTCGTCCCTCTATACAAGGGGAAAGGTGACCCTCTGGAGTGTGGCTCGTACCGAGCGATAAAGTTATTGGAGCATGGAATGAAGGTATTGGAAAGGGTGTTGGAGAGGAGGATAAGGAAGAAAGTGAAGATCGACGAAATGCATTTTGGATTCATGCCAGGAAGAGGAACGACAGACGCGTTTTTCATTGTGAGGCAGTTGCAGGAGAAGTACATGGAGAAGAGGAAGAAGTTGTTTCTTGGGTTTGTTGATCTGGAGAAAGCATTCGATCGGGTTCCACGCAAAGTATTGACATGGGCATTGAGGAAGTTAGGAGTGAAGGAATGGTTGATCAGAGTAGTGATGGAAATGTACAAAAGAGCGCGCACAGCTGTAAGGACGAAGGACGGGAACAGTGGTGAGTTTGAGGTGAAGGTGGGAGTGCATCAGGGGTCGGTACTAAGTCCACTACTATTTGTAGCTGTGATGGAGGTGCTGGCTCAGAATGTAAAGGAGGGTTTACCGTGGGAGTTGTTGTATGCAGATGATCTGGTGTTGATTGCAGAAAGTATGGATGGACTGAAGGAAAAGATGAACACGTGGAAGGAATGTATGGAGACAAAAGGTCTGAAGGTGAATATCGGAGAGACGAAGGTGATGGCAAGTGGTAAAGCATGTGGTGAGGTGGAAAGAACTGGGAAGTGGCCCTGTGCTGTGTGTAGGAAGGGTGTCGGAGTGAACTCCATTCAGTGTACAATGTGCGCTGATTGGGTTCATCAAAAATGTGGTGGTCTGAGAGGGTCATTAACCAGTGTGGCAGCTACATTCAAATGTAAGGTGTGCACAGAGGGAGCTGCAGATGGAGGAAATGTTGAGTTGGATCTTGGAGACGGCGTGAAGCTGGAAGGTGTGAAAACATTTTGCTGCCTCGGAGACATGCTGAATGGAGAAGGTGGATCAGACTCGGCAACGGTTGCTCGAGTGAGATGTGCAGGGAAGAAGTTTCGGGAATTGAGTGGCGTGCTGATGATGAGGGGAGTGTCATTGAAGCTGAAGGGAAAGGTGTATGCTGCATGTGTGAGAAGTGTTATGATTTATGGGAGCGAGACATGGGTAATGAACGTAGAGCAGCAACGAAGGTTGGAAAGGGTGGAAATGCGAATGGTTCGACGGATGTGCGGAGTATCGTTGAGAGAGAGGAAGACAAATGATGAATTGCTAAAGATGATGGGAATAGAGCCTGTGATTGATGTTGTGAAGAGGAACAGGTTGAGATGGTTTGGTCATATGTTGAGGAAGGATGAAAGTGCCTGGTTGAGAAGAGTGATGGAAATGAATGTAGAAGGAAGTAGAAGACGGGGAAGACCGAGAAAGACTTGGCTAAAGATGGTTGAAGAAGAAATGCGGGCAAGGGGGTTAACAAGGAGAGATGCAGAAAATAGGGCAAAATGGAGAAGATTGTCATGGGGACCGCAAGGCTAACCCCCGCTCTAGCAGGGAAAATGGCCTTTTAAAATGCATGTTGTTGTTGTTGTTGTTGTGCATGCAAGAAACCCCTCAAACATCACACACCTGAAAGAATTCTGCATGGAGGAGTGGGCAAAAATTTCTCCCAGTCGATGTCAGAGACTGGTAGACAGTTATAACTCTTATAAGAAACGCATACTTGAGGTTGTTTCTGCCAAAGGGGGCAATACCACCTATTCGAGCCAAGGGTGTACTTACTTTTTCCACATGCGAAATTTTCAATTATGTTTATTTAAATTATACAATGGACTACAAAATGTAAATGTTTCATGATATTTGTTATATTATATCACCTTTATCTATCAATTGGTTCTTCCCCAAGGCAGTGTGCTGGGCCCTGTGCTTTTTCTGGTCTTTAGCAATGATCTCTCTGACTCTCTGGAAAATCCTCTCTATCTCTTTGCTGATGACTCCACTCTCTGCCGCTCCATTCCTCTTCCCTCAGATCGGCAGTCTGCAGCCTCCTCACTCTCTGAAGACCTGGACAAAATCACAGACTGGTCAAACAAGTGGAACATGTCTTTCAATCCTGACAAATCTCACACTCTTAGTATGTCTCTCCGAAAAGATCGACTGGACAACCCTCCCATCTACTTTCTCAACAATCCTCTCCAAGAAGTTCTGTCGCTCAAGCTTTTGGGTCTCACTATCTGCCATGATCTTTCTTGGGAAAACCACATTTCCAAGCTGGCCTCCAAAGCCAGTCGCCGACTGGGCATCCTCCGTCGTGCGAAGTCCTTCCTAGGCACACCTGAGCTCCTCACCACATACAAGGCTTTCATCCGCAGCTCAATGGAATACTGTTCTCCCCTATGGGCTGGTGCTCCTGCCTCACACCTAGCTCGGCTTCACGCTGTTGAAACCAAAGCTTTCAGAATCATTGGAATCTCCCGCGATGAAGCTATCTCTGAGGGCCTTTCACTCACTCACCGCAGGCAGGTAGGTGGTCTTTCTGTCTTCTACCGACTCCTCTCCGGCCTTGCTCCCCCAGCTCTCTCTGTGTTCTGTCCCCCAAATATTCCTACAGGTCGCACAAGATCTGCCAGCAAGCCTCTGATGGTTAAACTGCCGAAATCTCGGCTCTCTGCTCACTTTCACTCCTTCATTCCTCTTTTCTCCCGCCTCTGGAACAAACTCCCACACTCCCTTCAGTCCCACTCCTCCCTCCAGGTCTTTAAAACAGCTGTTCACCACCATCTCTTATCTTCCCCCATCCAAAACCTTGATCTTTTCTACCCCCACTAATTCACCCCAGATCCACCTTGTTTGTAATTCCAACTTCTTTCCTGGTAGTCCTGGCAGTGTCCATATGTTTTATGCCTCTCCCACCCCCTTTCCCATGCCTCCCCCACAAAGCCCTCTCCCTCCCACAGATCTCTCGATGTCTCCATGTCTCTCGGTTCCTGCTCTCAAATGTTGTGTTTGTGTCCTTCCCCCTCT
Organism: Myxine glutinosa; assembly: GCF_964187855.1. Lineage (NCBI taxonomy): Eukaryota > Metazoa > Chordata > Myxini > Myxiniformes > Myxinidae > Myxine > Myxine glutinosa. Next base: position 113,511,458 of record NC_136262.1, read on the forward strand.
CTCCCCATCTTGTCTACCGCTCCCGATGTTATTTGTTTTATGTGTCGGTTTGTCGGTTATGTCGGTTTGTCGGTTTGTCTTTCTGTGTGATAATGTTCGCTCTTTCACGAGCCTCGATCTTGTATACAACAAAAAAAAAAAAAAAAAAAAATATTGTTGAAATGAAGATCAAATAGCTGTATGTTGAAATATGTTGAAAAAGTCAATACTTTACATGGGGTGTAATTACTTTTTCACATGACTGAAGGTATTAGTTACTTTACTAGATTATTATATGCAGACTTGGCATTTAATATGGAATATTTTTTTTTTCTTGACTTGGGTTTAATTTCTTAACTCAGTATATCAATCTTGTGAGTTTCTTTTACACTTCGGTGATTTATTTGTTCAAAGAACCATGTCATTGATTGTCTGTCGCAGCAAAAAGTCAACAACAGGATTATATCACAGGTGGCGTGGCAAAATGTACGGACAGGTGCATTTGATGATTGGCTTCACAGTCGGGTATACAAGGGTTGTTGCGTTCTGTATTAGTGGAAAACAACTGCTGCACGTCTCCAAAAGTTATTGCCGCTTCCTCTGGAGATGGTCCGTCAACTCGACAATGCTGTTTGTCATGGAGTGGTGGCTTTACGAAATTACGGCATGAAACAGCGTGCTATTGCTTGGCAGTATGGCATCACTCAAGGTCAGTTGTCAAAGATCCTGAAACGAAATGCTCAGAGGGGTGTCCCTACTCCAATACCGAGGCCAGGACGTCCCCGCAGAAGCACAAGGAGGGATGATCGCCAGCTGCACCGGTTAGTCCGCAATGGCTGTACCAAGTCAGCTAATTGGCTTAGGGCTGAGTGGCAGCAACTGACAAATGTGCCTGTGTCCAGAAGGCTAGTCAACCAACGACTGGTTCAAGCAGGCTATCGTGCCAGGCGTCCCCTGAGAAAGCTACGCCTGACCAGACAACACCGCCAGCGCCGATTGCAGTGGGACAGAGAGCACCGTCAATGGCAGCCAGGACACTGGAATCATGTGATCTTCAGTGACGAGTCTAGATTTCTGGTCTATCGTCAAGATGGCTATGTCCGAGTGCGCAGACAAGTGCATGAAGCCTACAACAAGGATTGTATAGTGCCAAGAGTCCAACCTGGAGGTGGTGGAGTGACCGTTTGGGCTGCTTTTCATGCAGGGGGCAAAACTGACCTGGTTGTTCTGAATGGAAACCTGAACCAGTTCAAGTACAGGGCCATTCTGGAAGAAACATTGCTTCCATTTGCTCGTGCAGCCTTTCGAGGAAACTTTGTCTTCCAAGATGACAATGCACGTCCTTATCGTGCTCGCATGCTCCAACACATTCTTGCTGACCGTGGTGTAGAGCATATGGAGTGGCCTGCCATGTCCCCGGATATGAATCCGATAGAGAACTTGTGGGCAGAATTAACGCGTCAAATCGACCACTTGGACCAGCAGCTGACCTCTGTGCGTGAATTGCAGCAGGCTATTGTCACTGCATGGCAAGCGATTCCTGTCCAAACGTTGGCAAATCTCATGAACAGCATGCCTCAACGTATATGTGCTCTCCTGAATGCTCGTGGGGGTTACACGAAGTACTGAACTGTAATTTTACTGTCCGTAATCCCAGTCGTAATTTAACTTTTGTTTTTGTTAAAAAAATTTTTGGGTAACGTGCAAAATAAAGAGATACTTCTGGAAAACGTACAGAAGTTTAACACAGTACTGTCCGTGAATTGAGTTCGATGTCAGTTTACATCACTTTCAAGGATCAATTTATTTGTTTCGAAATGTCAAATGTGGTTTTTGTTTCTTTTGAAGGTCACATTAACAAAATCTAGAATAATTTCAACATAATTCCAATGAACTTTTGGTTCTAAGACATCTTGAAAAGTAAGTTCACCCCCACAAAAAAAATATTCCACATTAAATGCCAAGTCTGTAGATTGATCATGATTGCCTGCTTGCTTATTCACTATTCAGATTCTTTATACTTGAAACATAGGAACTTCGTAGATTCTTCTCGATTGATCATGATGTTTAAAGATGTGCCTGCTTGCTTATTCAAATTCTTTATGCTTGAAACATAGGAACTAGATTCTTATATAGATTGATTATGCTGTTTATAGATGTACATTTTTATTCAGATTCTTTGTACTTGAAAAATATACTTTATGGATGACTGTAACTATGTCTTGTCACATTTTTAGTATTCTAAGGTAGGGTGGGCCTCCACTATTGAAGGCTGCCCAGGGGCCTCCACATGTCTAAATCCGGCCCTGTGTCCAGGCATTAAAGTCTGTCATAGATGATTCTGGCAATCCTTTCCTTGAAACACACAATGACCTGCTCATTCTGGATACATACGATATCGCAGATTGGTCAATTGTCGATGCTCTGTATCGGATAGAGAAACTTGGACGCGAGAAGTACAACACCTTTGTTCATGAACGACCCGTAGAATGTACCAAACCACTGTTTGATGTCATCACGAAAAACAAGCTCCCTCTATTCAGTACTCCACCAACATGCCAGAAGACGAAATCACAGGAACATTTGGTGGCACTGAAAAGTGACTGCAAACTGTTCTCTCGGCTCTAGGTTGCTTGTTAAGTTCGTGATGGAAATTTTGAAGAGTTTTCCCATCACGAGATCAACCATGCCCTCCATCATTGTCGGACAGGGGAAAGCTGAGACAGGGTACCAAATCTAACATTGTTCAGTGCCTTGAGGATACAGTCACGGAAAAGGAGGAAAACACTCTCGATGCCGAAGTTGTTGTGCTAGATGGACCTGCCATTGTAAATATGTTGAAGCCTGGCGCAGCAAAAACATTTCAGGAATATGCACACGATGTCTTTCTGCCAAATGTAAATTCTAAGCTACAAAGAGCTTAGAGGGTTGATGTCTGGGATGATTACAGGCCAGATTCATTAAAGGCACAGACCAGAGAGAAGAGAGGGAAAGGAATCCGTAGAAGGGTTGAGCTAAAGACTGCAGTACCGAAAAATTGGCAAGAGTTCTTGCGGCTCTCTGCATTCAAACAGAAGGAAATGTTCTCATTCCTCAGCAGAGAAGTTGTCAACATTCAAGCAGAGAAGTAAGAAATCAGTACGCTGAATGAGGATGTTGTTTGTCGCCAGCCAAGAAACACGGGAGGTTTCGCCCCTTGTACACATGAGGAAGCAGACAGCCATGATATCTGGCATGTGTTCATGTGATACCTGGCATTTAATATTTGATGGTAAGCCTAACTGACTCATGGCACATCGGTATTAAAAAAAAAAAAAACCACCTTTAGAGGCCATTTTCCCCCGCGAAGCGGGGGTTGACCTTTTTCGGGGACCGTGGTTGTTGTTGTTTTTTGGTCCCCTTTTTGAAGCAATGTTTTACGGCCGGATGCCCTTCCTGCCACCAACCCTTTTTGTTGCCTTTTTACGACAAGCAGGGAATTACCAGTGAACTGGTACTCAATTAGCTGACCTCGGAAGGATGACAGGCTGAGTCAACCCCCCTGGCGTTAATTCAGCAATCGACCGGGATTCGAACCCAGGATCCTTGGAATCCTAAGCTGGCACCCTAGCCGCTAAACCAACACCAGGCTATCTACACATCGGTATCTACAACAATATGTAACTCGGCTTCGTATTCGTTTTGACTGTTATTTTTTAAATAGTATAATTTACGGTACTGGTATCTTATATTTCATCAATACAAAATAAAGCAATAAAAGACCATTTCATCAATACAAAATAAAGCAATACAAAGACCGCCAAATGTTGTGTCTCTGTAAACTGGAAAAGGGCACTTATGATCCAAAAGTGGTACAAGACATGATCACACATACTCATTATTGCCTTCTTTGAATTCCATGACCCCAAAAACCTATGTATAGGCACCAGAATTAAGATTCTAGGCCTCTTGGTTGTTGAGTTATATGGTATTTTAGTATTAGATGGCAGCCATTTTGAAAAATGGCCGCCACAGCCGTCATAGGCCAAAACTGGGATGGCACTATATCCATTTTTTTTCTTGTAATGGCCTACTGATGATATGTACCAAGTTTGATGCTTTTATCAAAAAGTGCACGATTCTTCCCCCTATCCGCTCTACTAATAGTATCAGATTTGTTACCACAATACACCTTAATATGAGTTTTTTTTAAATCTCCGCCAACGAAGATGGCTGGAGGTCATGTTTTCACCTCTGTCTATCTGTGTGTTTGTTTGTGAACAAAATATCTCAAAAGGTTATGGACGGATTTGGATAAAATTTGGCAGAGATGTAGTGTATGTGACAAGGACTAAATGATTAGATTTTGGTGAAGATCCGGATTCGGATTCGGCTACTCGAATGTTTTAAGTGATTCTTCACCATTGGGAGATCGGGCCAAAAACGATACATAGCAGAATATCTCAAAAAGTTGTGGACGGATTTGAACGAAACTTGGTGGACCTGTTGGGTGTGTGACAAGGACAAATAGATTCGATTTTGGTGAAGATCTGAATATGGATTCGGATATGAGAATTTTTTTTTTTTTAAAGTGATTCTTCACCATTGGGAGATCGGGCCAAAAATGATACTCATCAGGATATCTCAAAAAGTTGTGGACGGATTTGGACGAAACTTGGTGGACCGCTTGGGTGTCTGACGAGGACAAAGAGATTCGATTTTGGTGAAGATCTGAATATGGATTCGGATACGAGAATTATTTAATTTTTAAGTGATTATTCACCATAGAGAGATCGGGTGAAAAGTGATGTATAACATGATATTTAAAAAAGGTTGCGGACGAGTTATGACTAAACTAGATGAATGAGTTGGTTCGGTGATGAAAACAAGCCGATTAGATTTTGGTTCAGGTCCGAATCCAGATCCGGCCTATCAGTATCAGTGTAATACAATACATAAACTGTTCAGCCTGGCGGAGGTATGCACTCTACCGAGTGCCGTTTTAGTTTAAAATGTTTTCATTTTTTTCACAATTCACATCTGTCATGGGAAATGGTGGGAGTCCAGAGGGAGGGGTGGGATGGAAGGAGGCAGTGGAACATGGGTAAGGGGTGGGGTAGGAATCCAGAGAGAGGGAGTTGGATGGGAGGAAGTGGGAGAACGGAGGGCAAAGGGTGGGGTGAGGGTCTGGAGTGAGTGGTGTGGGGTGGAGAAGGCAGGGGAAGGGGTGGGAGGAGGGACCCAGCATTGCCAGGCAAGGCTGTGTACTGCTGCTAGTTTATTTGAAATGTTTATCAAGGAAAATCACAAACTTGTCCTTCCCCTTTCTGTAAAGATACAAACGTCCTCCTTCAAGTGCATCTACAAGCTTGGTGGAGAGGTGTCAAATTGAAAGAGTGATGGCTGCTGTGATGAAAATGGATCCAAGTTGCTACCCAGGCGCCATTACCGCTTCTCTCCACTACGTGGCTATTATAAGAACTTAGCCCCGAGTCGCAAAGGGCAGTCCTGAGACATTTATCAAGCTTTATCCACGTGTATGCTTAGAATGATAAGGGAACCACTTTTCATGTAGCTTGCTTGCGTGCTTGACTATGATACTCTTATTGCTTATATGCTTGACATATATTGATCCTATGATTGCTAATTCTCTTTCAGATATTGCTGGTGTTCGATTCAGATTAAACTCACCTTCTGAGACCTGTTGTAGATCTGATTATTTTACAACACTTAATCTGAATCGAGCTATTGCCATCATCCAAGATCAACATGACCCACAGGCTTTTACAGTTGCCCACGTTTGGAGCGGACCCACAAACTGCGGAAGCTCCGAGCCAGCTCAAGCACTGGCTCAGTCTGCTGACCAGCTACCTGCAAGGGCATCCCGACATCACCGACGATGTGAAGCACGCAGTACTGAACTCCCATGTGACCCATTTCGTTCACGACTACATATCTCATTGTGCGACATTCGACGATGCCGTGACTGAACTGCGTGCCATCTATATCAAGCCGCGGAATGTTATTCACACGCGGTACCAGCTCGCCTCCAGGAAGCAGGACGCTTCATAGTCCCTCACTCATTTTGCCAAAGAATTGCGGCGTCTTGGCAAAGAATGTGCGCATGAGACCCGAACCCATGAGCAAATGTGTGATGATTTGATGCGTGATGCTTTTATTTCTGGACTTTACTCTACGAGCATCCGGCGACGTTTGCTGGAAGAACCTAACCTGATGCTGAAACAGGCCCTCGATCAAGCTATTGTGTTTTTCGAAGCTCAGGCACAATCTGAGGTGTATGGACAGCCTTACATTACAGCGGGGCTCACTGAAGAGCGGCGCTCGGAGACTGAAGCTGCTATGGAGTTCGCTGCTCCCGACACACAGGCTGAGGCGGCTGAGGCTGAGGCGGCTGAGGCACTCGGAGCCGAAGGTACTAGCCTCGCCGCGACTACCTTGGCTGGGAGCAACACTAAGTGCTTCTGCGGAAATATAAATAATCTCCGTGCTGCTTGCCCGGCGCGCGAAGTTTCTTGTCATTCTTGTGGCCGGAAGGGTCACTTTGCCAAAGTATGCCGATCGGGGCACGCGTGGCGCACCCGACCAACATTGGCTGGCATCAACTCGATGCGCATGGCACGTGCATCGCCCCCAGGCTATCCCGGTGCAGCCCGGACCTCAGGGGCTGACCAGAGCCGTCGTTCCAGTCCTGATTGAAGGGAAAACAGCTGGAGCTTTAGTCGACACGGGATCGACCGAGAGCTACATCGATATGGGCCTCGTCCGCCGTCACGGGTGGCCTATCCTTGGAGGATCGCGCAGAATCTACATGGCATCGCAAGTTTTATGGATGCGGACAAGGGGCGAATGTCGTGTTAAGTTAGTTATTAATGGTAAAATGTACCCTGATGTTCGCCTAATGGTACTGCCCACCTTATGTGCCGAAGTTCTATTAGGGCACGATTTTCTCGAGCGCCACGGTCACTTAGAAATGACATTTGGGGGAGATGACACACTCTCGGTATGCGCCCTGGCAGGAATGTCTATTGAACCGATGACTTTGTTTCCGAACCTGACTTCGGATTGCGCCCCGATTGCGATCAAATCCCGGCACTATTCCCAGGCTGATACTCAATTCATTTCTGAGGAGACGAGCAAACTCCTCCGCGAAGGCATAATCGAGTCCAGCCATTCTCCTTGGCGTGCGCAAGTTTTGGTCGTGCGATCCGAAAATCATCGCAAGCGCATGGTAATCGATTATTCGCAAACCATAAATAGGTTTACGCTTCTGGATGCCTATCCGCTACCAGGATTGGATTCTCTGGTTCGACAGGTCGCCCAATATGGCGTGTACAGCACTCTCGATCTCCGGAGTGGGTATCATCAAATCCCTATAGCGGAAGATGACAAAATTTATACAGCGTTTGAATCCGGACAGAGGTTGTATCAGTTTACGCGTCTTCCTTTCGGAATAACGAATGGGGTCGCGTGTTTCCAGAGGGCTATGGACGACATCATTGCAAAAGAACAATTAACAGACGTTTTTGTGTATTTGGATAACCTGACGGTCTGTGGCTACGACCAGGCTCACCATGACGCCAATTTGAAACGCTTCCTCCAGGTGGCGCGAAAGTATAGTCTGACGTTTAATGAGGACAAATGTCGCTACTCCTCTCGAACAATTGATCTCCTGGGGTACACTGTGACCCAGGGAACCATAACACCTGACAAGGAACGTCTCCGCCCTTTGCTCGACATGGTGCCGCCGCATGATCGTGCTTCTTTGAAGCGTGACCTCGGGCTGTTTGCACATTATTCAAAGTGGGTCGAAAGTTACTCCGAGAAGCTTCGTCCCCTCATTGACTGTAACACATTCCCTCTCCCTCCCGCTGCCAAGGTCGCCTTCCAGGCTCTGAAGTCGGACATAGCGGGCGCTGCTGTCTCTTCTATTGACGATAACGTTCCCTTTGTCCTCGAGAGTGACGCGTTGGATCACGCCATTGCTGCTACTCTCTCTCAAGGGGGGAAGCCTGTGGCGTTCTTCTCAAGGACATTATCCTCCGCTGAGAAACGTCATTCTTCTGTGGAGAAGGAAGCGTATGCGATAGTTGAGTCGATTCGTCGTTGGAGACCCTATTTGCTGGGTAAATGCTTCGATGTAATTACCAATCAGCAGAGTGTAGCTTTCATGTATGACACAAGACATGCCCAGCGCATTAAAAACGAGAAAATCACTCGCTGGCACATTGAGCTTGCCGATTATAGCTTTGGTAACAAGTATCGCCCTGGGCAGCAGAATCACGCAGCAGATGCTTTATCCAGACCAGGTGTTTGTGCGAGTTTAAACTCCTCCGATGATTTATGCATTCTCCATGATACCTTGTGTCACCCTGGGGTGACTCGTCTGGTTCATTTTGTGCGAAGCTGCAATTTGCCCTACTCTGTCGAGGACGTTCGTCATTTATGTCGCTCTTGTCTCTTGTCCTGTTTGCGCCGAACTCAAACCCCGCTTCTATAAACCCGACATGGGGACGCTGATTCAGGCTACTAAGCCCTGGGACTGATTAGCGTTGAACTTCAAAGGGCCACTACCTGCCTCCGGGGCATCTCGTTACCTCCTCACCATTGTGGACGAATACTCTAGATTCCCTTTCGCCTTCCCATGTCCGCGGCTACGGTTATCCGATGTCTGCAATACCTGTTTTCGATGTTTGGGAATCCGGGGTATGTGCATACCGACCGAGGAGTGGTGTTCTTGTCACAGGATGTGCGGGCCTTTCTGTTGCAGTGTAATATTGCGTCTAGCTACACCACACCGTACAGCCCCCACGCTAATGGTTGCGTGGAGTGCTTTAATGGCACTATATGGAGGGCCATCTCTTTGGGCCTCAAGTCTCATGGCCTGCGACCGGACCAATGGACTGGTATGGTGCATGGGGCCCTTCATTCAATCCGCTCGCTCATATGCACGGCTACAAATGAAATTCTGCACGATCGTTTATTTTGTTACCAGCGTCGCACGGGATCTGTTCGCCCTCTGCCTGGGTGGCTCGCTCAGCCCGGTCCAGCCTTTCTCAAACGGGCGGTGCGCATGAGCAAATACGACCCACTTGTTGACAAGGTTCAGATCCTTCAAACTAATCCTGATCACGCTCGAGTCCAACTGCCCGATGGACGCGAGTCCACTGTGTCGGTCCGCCAACTCGCGCCCGGTGGGGATCTCGTTGGGACCGAGCTCTGCTCGGGGAACCCGGTGTTGGAGAATTCGCCCTCGCGTCTACCCCTTCCCTCGCCCTCGCCGCCAGCGATAATTGCACCACCCCCGTCACCGTCGACTGAGAGCACTCCTGATGGAGTCGATCTAGATGCTGCTACCGAGGGTCCCGACGTGTACCGCACGCACACGGGATGAGAGATTCGCCGCCCTGATCATTTTGGCTGGTCGTGATGTAACTCTCATGTACTCAGCTGCTAACTGTAGTTATACACTTGATGCTCACCAGCTTGCTAGCGAAGTTTTAAACATGGGGAGAAATGTGATGAAAATGTATCCAAGTTGCGACCCAGGCGCCATTACCGCTTCTCTCCACTACGTGGCTATTATAAGAACTTAGCCCCGAGTCGCGAAGCGCAGTCCTGAGACATTTATCAAGCTTTATCCACGTGTATGCTTAGAATGGTAAGGGAACCACTTTTCATGTCGCTTGCTTGCGTGCTTGACTATGATACTCTTATATCTTATATGCTTGACATATATTGATCCTATGATTGCTAATTCTCTTTCAGATATTGCTGGTGTTCGATTCAGATTAAACTCACCTTCTGAGACCTGTAGTAGATCTGATTATTTTACAACAGCTGCCATTATTCATAAATGGTCTGGGAGAATCCTCAACACTTTGTTTAAAAAATGCATAAAGGTTGAAGGGGTCACAATTAAGAGGCCAGACTTCGGCTTAAACAAATAAAGTTAGACAGAGATGGCAGCCCCAACAGCCTCCACACGTCCTCGACCACCTTTGGTACTCGGTGGCTCCCAAGGATGCAACTGAGCAGGTGCAATTGCTCGAAAGAAGACAGGAGCATCTTGTGGTGCAATCACATCCAAGAAGCGGTCACCAGGTCTAAGGCAGCTGGCGGCCCCGTGGCCGGACACATAGAGAATGCGGCCCGTGGCCAGCGAGAGGCATAAGGCAAAGGAGTCCTTCATGGAATGAAAAGATAATAATCAATAGTGAATGATAATAATTATTAGTGAATGATAATAATCAATACTTCATGTAATCAATGGTGAATGTATCTCTAAATTAAAACCTTAACATAACTAATTACAATGATAAATATGAAAGTGAACAACTCACCAGACTTCCTGAACCACAACGAGCAGTTAGGTCCATGACCTCTGACCTCGGAACAACAGAACTTGCTCCCCGACCTCCTGCGTCCAGCCACAACTGGTAATACTCATCATAGGCTACATGTACACACATGCGCGTGCGTACACACACACACACACACACACACACACACACACACACACACACACACACACACACACACACACACACACACACACACACACACAAGCATCAGAAGCTCATTCAAGATAGTTGTGGAACTCTTGAGTTGTGTAAACAAGTAACACGATCTTTAACTTGATGTAACTGAAACATGTTAAGGCTACCACAACGTATCTGAGGCTACCACAACGTGTCTGAGGCTACCACAACGTGTCTGAGGCTACCACAACGTATCTGAGGGTATCACAATGTATCTGAACGTACCACTACATATCTGAGGCTACCACAAGTTTTCTGGGTTTGTTTTGACATTTAAGGAATACATGCTATTTTAATTTGTGTGAAGTTGAAGATTGGTGGTGCTGGCTCGGAACGTAAAGGAGGGTTTACCATGGGAGTTGTTGCATGCAGATGACCTGGTTTGATTGCAGAAAGTATGGATGGACTGAAGGATAATTTGAACAAGTGGAAGGAATGTATGGAGACAAAAGGTCTGAAGGTGAATATTGGAAAAACCAAGGTGATGGCAAGTGGTAAAGCATGTGGTGAGGTGGAAAGAACTGGGAAGTGGCCGTGTGCTGTGTGCAGGAAGGGTGTCGGAGTGAACTCCATTCAGTGTACAATGTGCGCTGAGTGGGTTCATCAAAAAGGTAGTGGTTTGAGAGGGTCATTAACCAGTGTGGCAGCTACATTCAAATGTAAGGTGTGCACAGAGGGAGCTGCAGATGTAGGAAATGTTGAGTTGGATCTTGGAGACGGCGTGAAGCTGGAAGGTGTGAAAACATTTTGTTACCTAGGAGACATGCTGAATGGAGAAGGTGGATCAGACTCGGCAACGGTTGCTGGAGTGAGATGTGCATGGAAGAAGTTTCGGGAACTGAGTGGCGTGCTGACGAGGAGGGGAGTGCCGTTGAAGCTGAAGGGAAAGGTGTATGCTGCATGTGTGAGAAGTGTTATGATTTATGGGAGCGAGACATGGGTAATGAACGAAGAGCAGCAACGAAGGCTGGAAAGGGTGGAAATGTGAATGGTTCAGTGGATGTGTGGAGTATCGTTGAGAGAGAGGAAGACAAATGATGAATTGTGAAAGATGATGGGAATAGAGCCTGTGACTGATGCTGTGAAGAGGACCAGGTTGAGATGGTTTGGTCATGTGTCGAGGAAGGATGAAAGTGACTGGTTGAGAAGAGTGATGGAAATGAATGTAGAAGGAAGTAGAGGACGGGGAAGACCGAGAAAGACTTTGCTGAAGATGGTGGAAGAAGAAATGCAGGCAAGGGGGTTAACAAGGAGAGATGCAGAAAATAGGGCAAAATGGAGAAGATTGTCATGAGGACCGCAAGGCTAACCCCCGTTCTGGCAGGGAAAATGGCCTTAAAATGCCTGTTGTTGTTTGTTGTATTATATTTGAAGTTGAAAATGACATAAAACTTTTTTTTTTTTTACAGAGACATGCTTTTAAAGTGACAGTTTCCATCGTAACCACCGTTTGTTGATGCCTTCTCTGAACTTTGTTTCGAAGAAACCCTGTCGTGATGCCAAAGACAGTGCCATCCCGATATCTGAGACATTATAATGACAAGGACCAAAGTAACGAGTATGTGCATGACGTACCCAGGTTGAAAAGTGACACACCTTTGACTTGCTGCACACACGCGAGTGCATACTGCAAAGATGTGAGTGTGCTGTGCTTGGCTTTGGCGCCACTACGGATCGGAGTGTATCGTCGCAGCTCTTGCAGCGTCCGCAACACCTCCTGTTTGGGGCTGGCGGTGTTTCGGGTTTCGACATGGGGACGGGGACGGGACGAAGAAACAAAATAATCAACAACTACATACCACTGATGTTACAGGTTGTTTCACAAAATGGCGACAATCAGCACCCAGGTTCATAAGACAATGCTTTCCTTTCTTGGAGTTTTAAGCTCCAGTTTAAGAAAACTTGGGACAGACTGTCTGCCTGCCAGGAATACAAGCGCAAGTTCATTTTGAGTCTGAATCCTTTATGAAAATATTATCTGGAAAATAAGGATTTATGGACCAAAGCTTTGTTCACATGACACGTGTAGGAGAGAACGGACATTTTGTGTAGTCGGTGTGGAAATTTGTAACTTTTCCAGGATACCTGCACACAATAGCCCTGTTCAAAGAGGCGCAGTGGGCCTGCTGTCTTTTATCATCCGCAAACAAGTACGAGCTGGTGGGATAGTCGGCTTAATCCGTTTTTGTTGATGTTTAATTGTGTGGCAGTCACACTTAGTTTGATAAGGTACTCTCATTCAATAGTCTGGTACATATTAGGAAAATAAATTCCTAATAAATTCCGACACAAAATCTATTTTGGACACCAAACAGTCTCAAGTTTGAATTTTTCCTTCATTTCCACATAACAATTACTTGCATTGTTGAATCCGGAAGACTTATTTGTTGGCACTTGGTTAAATCACCATTTAGATATACAACGCTTTATATGCTGAAGATTAGTAGAAGCCAACAACCATGATAAACAGGAAGCAGTTCTGGACAAAAATCTTACTTTTATTCACCAAATGTCGGTCCGTCTGTCTGTTCCCAGGCACAGCAAAAACGGCTGAACAGATCGCAACGAAATTTTGGGTGGATAATCCTGGGACCCACTGGAGTAAAAGAGGCCATATTGTTTTTCCAATTTTTTTTGCAATTTTCCAATTTTTCTAATTTCCAATTTTCCAATTTTCCAGTTTTTCCAAACACGATGGAATAATATTTTCCGATATGAACAGTGATGTGGCTTTTATTGAAATTCTACAAATACTGTTTAGATTTTGATGATTTTGATGTGATATGATTTAACGGATGTTTATATAAATCGTTAAAATTTTTAAAAGCCTTTAATTTCTGATATTTTTCCTTTTCATTTGGGCCTCTCAATTGAAGCCCGAGTATGTGCTTGGGGAGTGAGATGGAAGGGTACCGTTGGAAGGGTACCGCAGGGCGGGTACCGTTGCTAGTGATAATAATGACAATGATGATGATAAAAGTTAGAATTCTTAAAGATGCATAATGTGGAAAATTCATGAAGAAAGAGTCAAAACGACATACTTTTGTCCAGAATACATTTTTGCCTTGCAGATGGAAACATGACCTCGGCCTTTTCCAGATCGGTTTAGGTTTGTAAGATTATCAGAGAGTAGAAATACGTATCCTCCTTTATTATCCTTTCAGGAATAGGTATTGAAGTTAAGTTTTCTGACTCACTTGTCTGGTTTATCTGCCATTTCCATTGCAACAACTGCATCTCCTCCAACCCTGGGCCTGTCCTCTCTGGATGTTTCGTCATCACAGGTTGCCTCAGGACTCGATTCTGCCACCAGCGGGTCGCCACCGCCGAGCTTGGGTTCAGGCCCGTTGGGTTCGATTGTCCTTTCACTCATGGTCCTCACTGTTCGAGTGAACAACGTGCCAGGAACGGTCCAATAAATACAGCCATATTCTGCACCCTACATCACCTGAAGATCAAGAGTGACAAGTGGGAACAAAATCAGCCATAATTACCCCAACCCCTCAAATGATGGACTAAACAAGAGGCCAGAACATGACAGATGGCAAACAACTGATTGACACTTCCTTTTGAAACATTTGAGTAGTTGGGGCCATTAAAGGAGTGATCATAAGACTGTCACTGTATACACAACGAGCAGGAGTAGCCGGCGTTGCCCGGTGATGTTCTAATCTTGTTGGCATTTTGAAAAATTCAATTTGTTTTTTTTTTCTATTTTGTGTAGGTGCCTAAAACACCTCCCTACCAAGGAAAATTTATATTTAATATCATAATATTGCACACATACACACAGGCAGACACACAGACAGGCAGACACACAGACAGACAGACACACAGACACACAGACACACAGACACACACACAGAGGCAGACACAGAGACAGACACACAGACAGACACACAGACAGGCAGACACACAGACAGACATACAGATCCACAGACAGGCTGACACAGATAGACAGATACACAGACAGACAGGCAGACACACACACAGACAGGCAGACACAGAGACAGAAACACAGACAGACAGACACACACATATAGACACACAGACAGGCAGACACAGACAGACAGACACAGGCAGACAAACAGACAGACAGACAGGCAGACACACACACAGACCGACACACACAGAGACAGTCAGACACACATACAGACAGACAAACGGCCCTCTTATAGTATAGTTTTGAGAAGCATCTGTTTGTTTGACTTCTATGCACTCCTGAACCGCTGTGCGAGTTGAGCGGAGACAAGGTGTTTGTACTGTCAGGGTGCACAGGAAAGGTTTGGGGGATAAAAAAAAATCATAACCACCAGGTTCAGGGTGGGGAAGGACCCCAATTCTCTCTATGTAAATGTGTATCCTCTACCTGATGAAAGCCAGTATTACAAGTCATAATAAAATAGACTCGAGATATCATACAGGTGGGGGAATTAACCTGTCTGTCTGTAAGGCTGGATTCTTTGCTAGTAGAGTATAACTTGCCTTGTGGGTGGTGGTTCTTCACTGTGGCTGGAAGAGAGTTTTCAGGGTTTTCATCATCTTGCATCAACTGGTTTTGTAGATGAGATGCAGGACAGCCGGATGAAGGTAGAGTACTCAAGGAAGCCTTACGTGCGACTTCAGACGAAACAGAGTGTCCTTGGGAGGGCTACGGGAGAACTGGAATAAAGTCATTTCATCAGCATCGAGGATCAAGTAACGATGGAAAAGTACAATATATATATACATAGTCACGTGAAAAAGTAAGTACACCCCATGTAAAGTTTTGACTTTTTCAACATATTTCAACATACAGCTATTTGATCTTCATTTCAACAATATTGATAGATAAAGGTGATATAATATAACAAATATCATGAAACATTTACATTTTGTAGTCCATTGTATAATTTAAATAAACATAAATGCAAATTTTGCATGTGGAAAAAGTAAGTACATCCCAAGAAATGTTTTTTAATCTTTTTAACATATGTGGACATATCAATATTTGATCTTCATTTAAACAGTATCTATAGATAAAGGTGATCTAATTGAACAAAAAACAATGAAAGTTGACTTTGCAATAATTTATTCAACAAACAATTGTTGCACAGCATGCACAGCTCGTTTCAAATCCCCCCACAACATCTCGATGGGATTTAGATCCGGGCTTTGACTTGGGCATTCCAGAACCCTCCATTTCTTTCTTTTCAGCCATTCCTTGGTGGATTTACTGGTATGTTTAGGGTCATTGTCATGATGCAACGTCCACCTTCGATTGAGCTTCAACTTTCCGACAGATGGCCTCACATTATCCTCAAGCACCCTCTGGTACAATGAAGAATTCATAGTGTATTCTATGATGGTGAGCTGCCAAGGCCCTGATGCAGCAGAGCTGCCCCAAACCATAATATTTCCACCACCATGCTTTACAGTTGGTATCAGGTTCTTGTGGGCAAATGCTGTCTTTGGTTTTTGCCAAACATGTCTTCTGGTATTGTGGCCAAATAGCTCTACGTTTGACTCATCTGTCCAGAGCACATTGTTCCAGAAGTGCTGGTCTTTGCCTAGGTGTTCATTGGCAAACTTTAGTCTTGCCCTGGTGTTCTTTCTGGACAGCAAAGGTTTCCTCCTGGCACACCTCCCATATAGATCAAATTTGTGCAGCCTCTTTCTAATGGTAGACTCGTGCACTTTGACATCAACAGTGGCAAGAGCTACCTGTTGGTCCCGTGATGACATTCTGAGGTTCCTAGAGACTTCTTTCAGCATCTTGCGGTCTGCTCTCGGGCTGAACTTGCTGGGGTGGCTTGGCCTGAACAAGTTGGCAGTTGTTTGGAATCTTCTCCACTTGTAGATGATCTTCCGGACAGTCGAATGATTGATTTCAAATTGTTTGGAGATCTTTTTAAACCCCTCCCCAGACTCGTGGGCATCTATAACCTTCTTTCTGGAGGCCTCAGAGAGCTCTTTTGATCTAGGCATGGTGACGCCGCACACTTCAACAACAAAGAGCAAACCAAACGAAATGTCTGAGGTTTAAATAAGACAGGTTCCTCCAAGATCTTCTCCAACGATGTTCTAATCATTTGCACCTGAGTTGGTGCACCTGATTCTAATTTTAGGTATTTGAAGTGGTGATAAATGTAGGGATGTACTTACATTTTCCACATGCGAAATTTGCATTTATGTTTATTTAAATTATACAATGGACTACAAAATGTAATTGTTTCCATGATATTTGTTATATTATATCACCTTTATCTGTCGATATTGTTGAAATGAAGATCAAATAGCTGTATGTTGAAATATGTTGAAAAAGTCAAAACTTTACATGGGGTGTACTTACTTTTTCACGTGACTATGTATATATATATATATATGTATATATATAGTTGCGGTTTTGAGTTTTTACAATAAAGGTTAATTTCCCCCCTCATACTTTAGTCACACAACAACACGTAGCCTCGCGATAGTTCAGTTATGTCGTAGTAAATGTAAGCATAGTCCTTTTCCTGTGTTAGTTTTGCGTTGAGTAGAATAAGGAGAGTTAGGTCCTTCCATTGTTTATGCCGCTTCGATACTGTGGTTTTTCACGCAAATTAACACGAGGCCGGCCTGACAAGTCGAGGCAAGACCGAAGGAAGGCGGAGGAGAAGCCGACGGTAAGCGCGAGCCGCCAATCAGGGCTCGAAGGGAGTGGCTTAGCACTGCATCAAAAGGCATGGTTAGAACATTCGATGGGGGCTAAGGGCGTGGCAATAAAACCCTTTGTGCAAAGCCCCCACCCCAGTAGTTATGGGAGAGGCGCTTGACAAGTGAACAAGTTCTGAGGAGAGGTGCGTTGAAAGAAGTCTCAGTTTCGAGGGGAGAGGCGCTTGAACAAGTTAAATGCTCGGTTGAGCTTGAGGAAAACCCTCTATTGAGTTACGCGAGTGACAGCGCGCCGCTGATTAATAGCGCTGTGAGGAACCACCGAGCTGTTCGAGAGACGTGTATATTTCCCGCCTGCCTGCTCTGCCTTTGTTCGAGAGACGCGCTGCAAGGATCCCTCCCACCGCCTGCTTGCCTTCATCGAGGGACGTGCTGTGACCGGGGAGGGCCACGCCGGGCAAAGCTGTTCCTGTATGACCAAGCCGGCATGTTCAGCGCATGAACACCATCCTTCCTTCATTTCCCCCTGTGAGTGTGAACGGGCCCGTGTCTGGGGATAAGCTAAGACTGTTTAAGTTCTGCCCTGTGTCTCTGCTTTCTACCGAATCATTGTAAATAATAATTAAATCGCGTTATTCCTTTGATTCTACCGCTTTTGTGTTTTCCATCATTGACTTAGCGTGGTACGAATAATTATCGCTCTAATCGGGTTCCAATACCAGGTAACTGCACGGACCTCGTGATACATCACCCGCTCGGATGTACTCAAATTACGCGTGGTTCATGCGAGGCTTGATCCCCGCTTCCACGGCGGCGTAGGTACTTAGGTACGTGCGAGAATTGTCCCGGAACCCTACCCTGCGTCTGCCCAGGAGGGGCGATTCAAGTCTCTCGGTTGCGACGACCCAAAAAGAACAAGGGGCTTAATCTCCCCTTGGTAAGGGCAGGAGGGTCGCACGCGGAAACAGTAACATTTGGTGTCCGGGAGTGGGATTGGACCGGGAGTGCGCTTCACGCACTCAAAATTACGAGCGGACGAAATTTAGTCTGAGAATCCAAATTATATTCGTACCATGGCTAGCCAAGGCGGTCGAATGCCGGTGGGGGTAGAAGAGGAAAAATTAATGACTCAGGACACAGAGAGACAGTTGGTAATGGAAGCAGAAAAGGGTGCGGCAGCTTGCAAAGGAAGTGGCGGCACCTCACACGTGGCGGCGAGGGCCGAGCCCGCTGCGCAAGTGGGAATTAGAGTTATGGACATGCATTTATTCATGACACAATGCCTGGCGTACATGGCAGAGTCAAAATGCGACAATAATAAAAGGAGTGAAGAAATGAAAGAAATGAGGGACGAAGCAAGGTGTAACATGGAGAGGTTGGAAAGCAAAATGGACACCCAGAGAGGCAAAGCAAGGTGTGATATGGAAAAATTGATAACAGCGTCAAAGAGGGATATGAAAAAAGTGGGGGAGGATATTAGGCGCAGGTTGAGCGAGGAGGTCGCAATGGGGCATGACGAGGTGAAGCGATGTGAGGAACACGGGGGGAGCGAGCTTGAGCGAGGCACAGCCAAGTTGACCGGGGATAATGATGTCGCGACGCAAGAGGAAATTGTAGAAGAGCCAACGCTCGTCGAATTGGGGATGAAAATGTCGGGGGCGCCGGGAAAGGTCGAATTGGAAGACAAAATTTCATGGGCGCCGGCTGTCGTCGAGCTAGAAAAAGAAATAATTGGGCGCGAAGAGACGGCAGAATCAGAAAATAAATCACGGGAGAAGGAGATGGAATGCGCACAAAGTTTGTATTCACACCGTAATGTCGTGCTTGCTAACCCCAATAAAAGTTTACAGGTGCTGGCGGAGAAGCCGGGGAAGGAGGACCCCGAGGTGAGAAATTATGGCGCGAATGTGTTTGGCGCGAAAGGGTTTTTGGCGCGCTTGGGAAAGAGACGAACCCGGGCGGTCGCGGAAGGTCCATTGTGCGGTGTACGAGGGCGACTGGTGCGCGTGTGAGAGAAAAGTGTGCACCGAAGCGTGTGAGAGAAAAGAGTGCACCAGGGTGTGCGATGATTGGGTGTGTAACAGAGGAGTGCACACCCGGGGGTGTTACGGAGTGTGTAACGGAAGAGTGTGCGCGAAGGTGTGCGGTAGAAGAGTGCATAGAAGAAGAGTGCGTACTGAAGTGTGTGAGGGGCGTGAGTGCGCCTAGGTGTGCGGTAACGGAGTGTATGGGAGGCGCGGGGATGCCTGGGTGTGCGAGTGCAGAGTGGGTCACGAGTGGTGAGAACGCGGCTCAAGCATCGACACCGACCAGGGTGGCATTTAGCGTGACGGATAGCGTACGTGAGCCCCTGGTGAGTTGTGTGCAGCAGGGACTGGCGGGGATCGATGCCGCGGCGGTTTCACAAGGACTGCCGTGCACGACCCGTGCCGGCCCCCGCACTGTATGGTTGGTGCCGTGCCGTGGCGGCAAAGGCGCTCGGCGAGGTTCAAGGGGAGGTAGGAGATTTCAGAGCCGCGCACCTTGGTGGGTGCGGTGCTCCGACCGTGGGCGGTTGGGGTCACCCTGCGTGGGACCGCGAGGCCCCGCGCAGAGATGGAGCCTTGCACCTTGGCCCGTCCATACCTCCTCCTTTGGATCGAAAATGCCAGACAGACACCCCATACAGGAGACTAACCACCCGCATGGATCGCTCGGCCCGTCGATGCCGAGCCATGACAAAGAACATCCACATGGAAAGGCTTGAGTGTAGTGGACGGATGAGAGTAGTGTACCCTACGTGGAGGAATGGTAGTCTGACCATTCCTCGAGACAGGGCCCATGAGCATTAGTTTAGGGGGATGGCAGTGATAGGCACATGGGGGGCCAGCAATGGTTACCTCCATGGGGCACCGAAGCTAGCTGAGGGAGGGCTAGGATAATGTTAGGGATTTAGCAGACTGTAGAAGGCATGAGATTTAAGTAGTAACACTGTACCTGTAGTGGGGACGTAGGTAGAGTAGCTGGACGATAATGACGAAGGGAGTGCATAATGTAATGGGATGACGGGGAAGCACGAGTTTTAGGGGAAAAGCAGTTAGATAGATGATGCTGTGTGTGTGAGGAATTGTGTTGAGTAAAAGGAATTGTGTTTGAGTTGTGTGAGGAAAGAGGTGTGTGAGCACAAAAGGTGTGTGAGACAAAAGGAGTGTGAAATAAATGGTGTGTGAGAATATTTGGTGTGGAATGCTTGGTGTGGGAATAAATGGCGTGGAATGCATGGTGCGAAGGAGTGAATGGGGGGAGATGGAACCCATTCACGGATGCCCAGGGTGGGTAGTGTAAAGCCAGGTAGAGGGCTTAGGCAAAATTTGTATGGATATTGACACCTGTGGTGCAGGCAGTAGCAAGTAGTGCTTGGTTGGGTGCATGAGTATGTGACATGGCTGGGCGTGTGGTTTAATTTGTAGTTATGGTTATTGACCATAATTGTCCCAATTGGTGTCCGGAGTAACCAATTCCCTTGGGGTTTCAATTGCATGCAGTTCGAATCCCTTAGGGGTTATGCTCGGAACGATACCAGTTGGAGGTTATGGTCATTGACCATGACATTACGTCACCAACTCCCTCGGAGTTTCAGTTGCATGCGGCTCCAATTCCTTGGGGGTTGTGGTTGTTGCGTTACCATTTGTAGTTACGGCACTCCGCCACTGGTAGTTTGTCGGCCAGGTGAGGCCGCAGGTAGGCTCTGGGAGCCGGTTAGAGTAGTTGTGAGTGGGGCCCGAGGATCCCAGGAGAGGACCCGGGTTGCCCAATGCCAGGGTGGGCATCAGGGGGTAAAGTGCCAGGAGGGGCCTTCTCCAGTTAGGGTAGTTGTGAGTTGTTGAGTGGGGCCCGAGGATCCCAGGAAAGGACCCGGGCTGCCCAATGCCAAGGTGGGCATCATGGGGTAGAGTGCCAAGAGGGGCCTTCCCCAATTTAGGTAGTCGCAGGAACAGGTAAGCTCGGGTGGCGACTTCAGTGGTGGAGGTGCGCAGGTAGGTAAACCTGCTAGTAGAGCCACACAACCCAGCCCCAAAATTGTGCAAGGGCACAGAGAGAAAATTCAGTGGGAGTGAGACCCAAATTTTGGAGAGCACCACAGAGTGGACAATGGGAATTCGGGTTTTTAGAACCACATAGTTTAAAGAAGGCCGATTGGCAGTGTACGACCCCGGGTAGTATAAATGAGTAAATGCCAGTAGTGTAGTTAGGTTGAGAAATCCCTTCGCACCATCCACAGCCAATCACCAAGGAGGACGAACTCCACACCAGGGCTTGGTAAACTGTTTGAGTAGTGAGACGCATCATGACGTAATGAGACATTGTGTTTGTTCCGTTCCTTCCTTCCTGGGAGGGATTGGGAGACGAATTCGGAGATAGAGGGGGATATGGGAGACAAGACGTAGAGACAAATTTGTAAATACAAGGAAGGGCTAGGATACTAGGGTAGTGTAAGCCGACGATGGGGGGTACGGACGGCTAGGGACGAGCCTGCTCTGCTCGCTCTTCCACGCCCCTCGCGCTGCATTAACTTGTGTTGCTGTGTACCGTTGCGCCCTTTCCGCTTTGCTGGTCGTGCTTTGTCTCTCCCCCCACCCCAGGGCCATTTTGGAGGTGGAACTGTGCAGCACCAGCGACCAGCGAAGCATCCCTGCTGCACTTTGCTGTACCTGTGCAGCAGTTTGCTGCCACAAACACTTTGTTACATCTGTGCAGCCGAATTGCAGAGCACTTTGCTGCCATATCCTTTTGTTGTAACTTTGCTGCACATGTGCAGCACTTTGCTGCCACAAACACTTTGCTGCACCACACACACTACGGACCACCAGTCTTGTGGCCTTGCATCTCTGCTGTGCAGCACCTTGCTGCAGCATCACCTTGCATCTTCGGACCACTTGTTTTGAGTGGCATTAATGTCACGCAGTCGGACCACATAAGGTTGGCCCTGCTTGGCAAAGAAATACAATAAATGCATTTTTTGTGCATTTTTATTATGGTGTGCTAGGGACGAGAACATTTGTAAGGTAGATAGCCCTGAAGATCAGGAATGGCCTGTATGCTGGTCTGGGGGCTAGCAGGTTTGATAGGCACACAGAAGATGCAAGAAGCAAGATACAAGAAGCAAGCAGCAAATGTGATGTTTTGAGTGTGTTTGTGTTTTGCTGTGCTTTCTCTCCCCTCCAATCTTCTCTTCAAAAAGATAGGTCCTGGGTCATAGAATTGTAAATAAATTAAGTTGTTTTTTTTTGCGCTTGTAAATATAAAATTCTGCCCACCGGCTATGTGTTTAGTTTGACAAATTCCGCAATTCGGTTAGTTGTGGGCGTGATTCTGTTAGATAGCTACTCAATGCAATAGGGGGGGGGACATATTTAGTGTTTTAAAACTGTCGCACCCACGGGTTAGAGTAAATGTTAGGGGGAACCACACCTATATGTCACATGTAAAAGTAAGGTTAATTTTGCATATCATTCTCCAAACCGGTCGTTCCATTTTGTTGGGTTCGACTCGGGGACGAGTCTGACGAGGGAGAGGGGTAGTGTTGCGGTTTTGAGTTTTTACAATAAAGGTTAATTTCCCCCTCATAGTTTAGTCACACTACAACACGTAGCCTCGCGATAGTTCAGTTATGTATTAGTAAATGTAAGCATAGTCCTTTTCCTGTGTTAGTTTTGCGTTGAGTAGAATAATGAGAGTTAGGTCCTTCCATTGCTTATGCCGCCTCGATACTGAGGTTTTTGGCGCAAATTAACACGAGGCAGGCCTGACAATTCGAGGCAAGACCGAAGGAAGGCGGAGGAGAAGCCGACGGTAAGTGTGAGCCGCCAATCAGGGCTCGAAGGGAGTGGCTTAGCACTGCGTCAAAAGGTGTGGTTAGAACATTTGTTGGGGGCTAAGGGCATGGCAATAAAACCCTTTGTGCAAAGCCCCCACCCCAGTAGTTATGGGAGAGGCGCTTGACAAGTGAACAAGTTCTGAGGAGAGGTGCATTGAAAGAAGTCTCAGTTTCGAGGGGAGAGGCGCTTGAACAAGTTAAACGCTCGGTTGAGCTTGAGGAAAACCCTCTATTGAGTTATGCGAGTGACAGCGCGCCACTGATTAATAGCGCTGTGACGAACCACCGAGCTGTTCGAGAGACGCGTATATTTTCCCGCCTGCCTGCTCTGCCTTTGTTCGAGAGACGCGCTGCAAGGATCCCTCCCGCCGCCTGCTTGCCTTCATTGAGGGACGTGCTGTGACCGGGGAGGGCCACGCCGGGCGAAGCTATTCCTGGACGACCAAGCCGGTGCGTTCAGCGCATGAACACCATCCTTCCTTCATTTCCCCCTGTGAGTGTGAACGGGCCCGTGTCTGGGGATAAGCTAAGACTGTTTAAGTTCTGCCCCGTGTCTCTGCTTTCTACCGAATCATTGTAAATAATAATTAAATCGTGTTATTCCTTTGATTCTACCGCTTTTGTGTTTTCCATCATTGACTTAGCGTGGTACGAATAATTATCGCTCTAATCGGGTTCCAATACCAGGTAACTGCACGGACCACGTGGTATGTCATCCGCTCGGACGTACTCAAATTATGCGTGGTTCGTGCGAGGCTTGATCCCCGCTTCCGCGGCGGCGTAGGTACTTAGGTACGTGCGAGAATTGTCCCGGAACCCTACCCTGCATCTGCCCGGGAGGGGTGATTCAAGTCTCTCGGTTGCGATGACCCAAAAAGAACAAGGGGCTTAATCTCCCCTTGGTAAGGGCAGGAGGGTCGCGTGTGGAAACAGCAACAATATATATATATATATATATATCCAACATAACGTTTGTACGAGTAAAATTCTGGGAACATAGAAAAACTGTCAATGTTTACACTAAATATTGTGAATATTTGTAAGGCAACTTGGATTTAAAATAACGAATTTAGATCCGATCAACTTCGATCACTTGTGGATATTTTAATAAGTGAGTCACCCCCCCCCCCCCCCCGCGTTAATTTATCAATCGACCAGGATTTGAACTCGGGATCCTAAGATCCCAAGCCGGCACCGTAACCGCGAAGCCAACACCTACTGTATAACTACTCCATGAGACTCAAATTGTGAAAACAAATGAATGAAACAAAAATATATAAAGAAAGGGCAAAGTTTCCAATCAGGATGAATGGGGCCTCCATTTGGGTGTAAGATTTAAAGGGAGGGGGTAAGGTACGTGTTCACACCAATTATGAGTAACTTGGCCCTCTGGTGCCCTCTGTTGGTAGCAAACATTCATTGAAAAAGAGGAAAAGTAAGAAAATATGATGTGGTGCCAGATTGTGCCAAGGTGCCAAGTAAAATATCCACAAGGTGCCACAAGATGTGGTGCCAGATTTGGTATTGGCGTCGCCAATTCCCGGAGGGAGAGTCCTCCCAAGTCTCGAAATCTCCACCTCCGTTTCAGTAAGGGATCATGATTCATGGACCAGTTTGTGAAGTTTTCTTATTCTCAAAGTTTTGTTCCGAGAGCTCTTTTGAGGATCGTCACCGATCCCCCGACAACTTCCAACTGCAGTTCTTTGTCGTAATATTCCCAGGGATGGTTTTTAAGAAATCCGTGAGATTCTTCTTCATCATTTCCGTTGCTCCAATAAATCACTGGTACAATTTTAGCCATATTCTTGATTTCTAGGTTGTATATGCTAAAATCGCTGGAAAAAGACACCTCAATCAGCAATGTCTTCTTTTCTTTTCGGTACCTCAGTACTATATCAGGTCGCAATGCTTTGTTTTCTATGTTCATGTTTTATGGGATCATTAGGTCCGACATGAGCAATACTTCCTTGTTTTCAATGATAGATTTTGGTTCATATTTCCATGAGTTTTCTGGAACTGGGATATTTAAATTTCTGCAGATGTGCCAGTGGATTACTCGCCATACTTTGTTGTGGCATTGAATGTACAGCTGTTCTGACATGAGTTTTTTTTACATCCTGATAGGAGGTGACTCGCACTTTCTGTTTATTCGTTGCAGAGCCTAGACTTGTCTGATTGACTCAGTCCCGCCATTTTATTAAAGCCATTGGTGTAGTGTCCTTGGTCTTGGGCATTTCTTACGATTTGTTCTCCATCATAGTTGACCTGACCTCGTCCGAGCCATTCCAAATCATTCCAAATCAAATCGTCCGAGCCATTCCGAGCCATTCCAATCCCATGGCGGGACTGAGTCATTCCAAAGGGCCTTCTTTGTTTTTGCTCAATCTGTCCAGTTCACTGGTAATTCCCTGTTTGTCGTAAAAAGGCGACAAAAAGGGTTGGCGGCAGGAAGGGCATCCGGCCGTAAAACATTGCTTCAAAAAGGGGACCAAAAAAAACAACAACAACCACGGTGCCCGAAAAAGGCCAACCCCCGCTTGCGGGGAAAAATGGCCTCTAAAGGTGGTTTTTTTTGTCCAACTCTTTTTTTTTTATACCTACCTGCTCTTTTATCATTCTCCCAGTTGTGTGTGTAGATGTGTGTGTGTGTGTGTTTGTGTACGTGTATGTTTGTTGCACATGCAGACCAAATTTGATATGGCGCCACTGGGCGGCCTATTTCAATAATGTAGCCTCAAACACAACGTTTTTGAAACTAAGCAAAACACTTTTACATATAATTTAACCACATGTTAATTTTGTATATTGTGTCCAAGTTGGGGAGATCTCGCGAGATCTCGGAGACGGTGGGAGGGATTTTCGAAGCTCCACACGGTCTCCACGTTTTTCGAAGTTAAGTCTGTTCACAATTGTATTTTGTCGAAACTGTATTTATCTTTCGGTGTGTGAAGTTATTGTGTGCAACTTTGGTTGTTTCTCGGTGTTTATCTTTCATAAATTGATCGTCTGTTTGCCGTGTCGTGTCTTGAGGCCTTGTACAGTGTGCACTGTACAACCTTGAGGCTTTGTTTTTCTCTCAGCGGTCCGTCGTTTGTGATCCAATAACTTTCGTTCTCTGTATTCCCAGGCTTTTCACCCATAGCCTACTTCCTTGTGTAAATCTCAACTCAAAAAAAAAACAAAAAAAAAAAAAACATTTCCTTCTCTGTTCTCATTCGTTTATTCATTCTTATTCGTTCGTTCGTTCTTCGACCACGTGTTTCTCCCCCATTTCCCCAGATAGTTTTCACTCATTAACCTTCAATGTTTACACTTTCCCCTCAAGTTATGTATTCCGTCATATTTTATAACACCTTTT
Source organism: Myxine glutinosa (assembly GCF_964187855.1). Taxonomy (NCBI): domain Eukaryota; kingdom Metazoa; phylum Chordata; class Myxini; order Myxiniformes; family Myxinidae; genus Myxine; species Myxine glutinosa. Next base: position 113,537,826 of record NC_136262.1, read on the forward strand.
TCTTCTTCTTCTTCTTCTTTAAAAGGCTGCTTTCGACTTGCTCACCAAATCAATTCATCCCAAAAAAAATATCCATCTCCTATAGTGCCTTTTTTCTACATTCCCTAAACTCTCCTGCACTCCATCCTCCATCCAGCGTCCTTAAACGTATTTTTAACTCGAATGTCACAAGAAACTCATTTTGCAATAAATGTTCGTTTCCCATAAATCGTACACTTTCAAAAATCCAATCTCACCCCTCCCCTCCAAATCTTCCCCATAACCCCTCCCCTCCAAATCTTCCCCATCACCCCTCCCCTCCAAATCTTCCCCATCACCCATCCCTTTCAAATCTCCCCCCTTGCCCCCTCCCTCCTAGACTACCCCCTCACCCCTCCCCGCCAAGACGCCCCCTCGCCCCTCCCCTCCTAGACTCCTGCCTCACCCCTCCCCTCCAAATCTCCCCCATATCCCATCCCTTTCAAATCCCTCCCCTTGTCCCTTCCCTCCCAAACTCCCCCCTCACCCCTCCCCTTCAAATCTCCCCACCCTCATTGCTTCTCAATTTCCCCCCTCTCACTCCCCCTCCTCAAAGCGTCCTCCCCGCTTTTTCCCCCTTCAAACTCTCACCTCCATCTCCCCCAACCTTCTGCCTCGCTCTTCCCCCTCCTCAAATAACACCTCATTGTGGCTCACCCAATCACCATCAAACCTTTTGTCCGCCCCATCCTTCCCTTTCTCCGAGCTATTCTGAAATCTCTGACACACCTTCAACAGCTCTCCCTATCTCTTCCACCTCTTCCACATCTTACCCTACCCCTCCTCCCCCCTGTTCTGTATCTGATGCTCCCCCTTCCTCTTCATTAACGGTATGGACCTCAAACATCCGGGGCCTTCGTTCAAACTTAACTGATCTCTCCATACAGGTTGCTTCTGTCAAACCAGACGTGATCTGCTTAACAGAAACTTTCCTCCTTTATGATGTCTCTGATTCCATAGTATCTCTCCCGGGCTACTCCCTCCTCCGGTATGATAGACCTGAGCCTCGTCCTGGAGGCGGGGTTGCTATCTTTATCAAAAACTCTCTTCCTCACTCGCCCTGCACTGCACTCTCTCCACCTCACCCCCAGGAATACCTCTGGCTACGGCTTCCCCTTCGCTCCCACCTCTTGTTCATATGTGTGTTGTACCGTCCACCAAACAGTGATGACTCCATCTACATCTCGCTGTCTGATGATATGGACCAACTTCTATCTACTCATCCCAACTCTCTCTTCCTCATATGTGGTGATTTCAATTGTCACCATGCCAGTTGGCTGGGTGTGGGTACCTCTCTCACCAGCCATGGCTCTTCAGCAAAGGACTTCTGCGACTCACTGGGACTGACACAATCTGTCAATTACCCGACCCGGATCTCAGTCAACGGAACATCTTCTCTTCTGGACTTGGTTATGACTAACTTCCCTGAAAATGTCTGCTGCTCTTCTTCTGCTCCGATCGGATCATCTGATCATGTCCTTGTTAAAGTGGACATCTCTCTGACCATCCTCAGGGAGCCTGCTCAGCGTCGACGAGTCTGGCATTTCACTCAGGCCAACTGGCACGGTCTTCAAGCAGCCATCAATCATCTGGACTGGTCTCCCATCTCTACCACCTCTGACATCAACTCATCCTGGGAATTCTTCCAAAGTAAATTGCTCTCTCTCATGCACAGATTTATCCCATCTCGTCTTCAGTTGTCATACCCTTCCTCCCGTCCATGGTACACGGAATCTTGTGGTGAGGCTGTTGCCCAGAAACAACTTGCCTTCGTCTCCTGGAAAGCAAATCCAACGGAAGGAAATCTCATTTCCTTTCACAAAGCCCGAAACAAGTGTGTGTCAGGTGACAAGTGTGTGTCAAGCTCAGGAGAGCCAGGAAACAATATCTCTCCGTTCTCAAGACCGAACTCTCTTAGCTGTCTCCCTCTTCCAAATCCTGGTGGCGTCTGGTCAAATCCGTTTCTGGTGTTTGTTCCCCCTCCATCCCCTCCCTTACCTCAAACGGCTACACAGCTGACTCCGCACGTGAAAAAGCTGAATGCCTCAACTCTGTCTTTGCCTCTAAATCTTGTGTCCCAAACCCATCCCTCTCTGTACCCACCATACCCAGTCGTACCCTGCTGCTCCTGGACTCCGTGTCCTTTCCTCCTGACAAGGTGGAAAAGTTTCTGTCAACCCTCGACTCTGATTCTGCAACTGGACCCGACGGCATCAGCCCACGGGTCCTAAAATCCTGCTCTGCTGCTCTATCTCACCCTCTCTCTGTTCTCTTCACCCTCTCTTTTGCTCAAGGTCAACTGCCATCTGCTTGGAAATCAGCAAACATCACCGCTTTGCACAAAAAAGGTGCAAAAACAGATCCTAGCAACTACAGACCAATCAGCCTTCTCCCAATTATCAGCAAAGTCATGGAATCCATCATTACTTCGGATATGAAATCTTTCCTCTTCTCCAATGGCTTGATCTCTGATCATCAATTTGGTTTCAGACCAGGTCACTCTACTCTGGACATGCTGCTTCTGCTGTCTCAACAATGGATGGAGGTCCTCAATGCCAAACAGGAAATTAGAGCTGTCTCCCTCGACATATCACGTGCCTTCGACACGGTCTGGCACCCCGCTCTGCTCACCAAACTCTCCTCCTTTGGTATCCATGGAAATCTCCACGCATGGCTGGCGGACTTCCTCTCTAGTCGTCGTCAACGTGTGGCCCTGAATGGGTTTCTCTCATCTCCTCTTCCTGTTCAGGCTGGAGTTCCCCAAGGCAGTGTTCTGGGCCCCGTGCTTTTTCTGGTCTTCATCAATGATCTCTCTGACTCTCTCGAAAATCCTCTCTATCTCTTTGCTGATGACTCCACTCTCTGCCGCTCCATTCCTCTTCCCTCAGATCGGCAGTCTGCTGCCTCCTCACTCTCTGAAGACCTGGACAAAATCACAGACTGGTCAAACAAGTGGAACATGTCTTTCAATCCTGACAAATCTCACACTCTTACTATGTCTCTCCGAAAAGATCGACTGGACAACCCTCCCATCTACTTTCTCAACAATCCTCTCCAAGAAGTTCTGTCGCTCAAGATTTTGGGTCTCACTATCTGCCATGATCTTTCTTGGGAAAACCACATTTCCAAGCTGGCCTCCAAAGCCAGTCGCCGACTGGGCATCCTCCGTCGTGCGAAGTCCTTCCTCGGCACACCTGAGCTCCTCACCACATACAAGGCTTTCATCCGCAGCTCAATGGAATACTGTTCTCCCCTATGGGCCGGTGCTCCTGCCTCACACCTAGCTCGGCTTCACGCTGTTGAAACCAAAGCTTTCAGAATTATTGGAATCTCCCGCGATGAAGCTATCTCTGAGGGCCTTTCACTCACTCACCGCAGGCAGGTAGGTGGTCTTTCTGTCTTCTACCGACTCCTCTCCGGCCTTGCACCCCCAGCTCTCTCTGTGCTCTGTCCCCCAAATATTCCTACAGGTCGCACAAGATCTGCCAGCAACCCTCTGATGGTTAAACTGCCGAAATCTCGGCTCTCTGCTCACCTTCACTCTTTCATTCCTCTTTTCTCCCGCCTCTGGAACAAACTCCCTCACTCCCTTCAATCCCACTCCTCCCTCCAGGTCTTTAAAACAGCTGTTCACCACCATCTCTTATCTTCCCCCATCCAAAACCTTGATCTTTTCTACCCCCGCTAATTCACCCCAGATCCACCTTGTTTGAAATTCCAACTTCTTTCCTGGAAGTCCTGGCAGTGTCCATATGTTTTATACCTCTCCCACCGCCCCCTTCCCATGCCTCCCCCCCCAAAGCCCTCGCCCTCTCTCAGATCTCTCGATGTCTCCATGTCTCTCGGTCCCTGCTCTCAAATGTTGTGTTTGTGTCCTTCCCCCTCTCTCCCCATCTTGTCTACCGCTCCCGATGTTATATGTTTTGTGTGTCGGTTTGTCTTTCTGTGTGATTAATGTTCGCTCTTTCACGAGCCTCGATCTTGTATACAAAAAAAAAAAAAAAAAAAAAAAAAAAAAAAGTTATACGGAGACCATCAAATGTTAATGTCAAACTTTACTATAAACTGATTTTATATGAGGAATGCACATTATCTGCAAAGTAGAGATGACCTCACTATGTCTCTGATGAATGAATGTACATGTAATTCACACTCTCACTATGTCTCCGAAAAGACCGACTGGACAACCCTCCCATCTACTTTCTCAACAATCCTCTTCAAGAAGTTCTGTCACTCAAGCTTTTGGGTCTCACTATCTGCCATGATCTCTCTTGGGAAAACCACATTTCCAAGTTGTCCTCCAAAGCCAGTCGCCTCCAAAGCGAGGGCCGACTGGGCATCCTCCATCGTGCGAAGTTCTTCCTTGGCACACCTGAGCTCCTCACCACATACAAGGCTTTCATCCGCAGCTCAATGGAGTTCTGTTCCCCTCATCTGGGCCGGTGCTCCTGCCTCACACCTAGCTCGCCTTCACGCTGTTGAAACCAAAGCTTTCAGAATCATTGGAATCTCCCACAATTAAGCCGATTGTGAGGGCCTTTCACCAACTCACCGTAGGCAGGTTGGTGGTCTTTGTCTTCTACCAACTCCTCTCCGGCCTAGCTCCCCCAGCTCTCTTTGGGCTCTGTTCCTCAAATATTCCTGCAGGACACACAAGATCTGCCTGCAACCCTCTTCTGGTGAAATTGCCAAAATAAAGACTCTCTGCTCACCTTCACTCTTTCATGCCTCTTTTCTCCCGCCTCTGGAACAAACTCCCTCACTCTCTTCAATCCCTCCAGGTGTTTAAAACAGCTGTTCACCACCATCTCTTATCTTCCCCCATCCAAAACCTTGATCTTTTCTACCCCCGTTAATTCACCCCACTTTTTTGAAATACCGACTTCTTTCCTGGAAGTCCTAGAAGTGTCCATGTTTTTTGTTTTTTTTACCTCTCCCACGGCCTCCTCTCCCCAAGCCCTCTCCCTCCCACAGATCTCCTGATGTCCCTGCTCTCCATCTTGCTCTCCCACTCCCTTTATGATATATTTTTTTACGTTTTATGTGTCAGTTTGTCTTTTTGTGATCAATGTTAGCTCTCACACGAGCCTCGACCTTGTATCCCAAAAATATAAATATATTTCTCCTGCAGGACCGATAACCTATACTATACATTTAAATGTGTTTACAAATTACGTCACACCCGGCACGCAGCTTTTCCCAGCATTAAATTAGCGTCATAATTTTGCATTCAATATCAAATTCGACATTACAAAAAAGATATTTGCAATTCAACCTGGATTTTAAATCTGGAAAATGTTGAAAGCCGTCATCACTTAGACCCAAAAATATGAGGACCAGTGTCTTCAGGAATCGTCCATTCATTCCTCCCGAACCACACCACAGATCTCGAGACTCTCGGTCTTCTTCTTATTTCGTATACAGTACAGGAGTGCAGGTATCATCATTGGTTGAGGGTGTGGCTGTGCTGCTGATGTAGCGCCCTCTGCTGGTTAGGACAGGTAGTTGTAATTTATTAATGGTGCCGGCGATGGCTCGCCTCCTCTTGAGGTTGAGCACAACCAAGGGGAATTTAGTAACAATGTTGTACAATGTGGGCGGGTTTCAGAGCGATAACTTTGTTTTGAGAGTACAAAGGCCTTTAGGACACTTTGTCGGCATTATTCGTCATTAACTGTACATTCTCCCCAGGTGATCCACAGCACATTATACGCACTCCACCTCTAAAAAAGATGAGTTAATGATAAAATTCTCGTCCTCGGCAAGATTCACTACTTTGAAATGCAGAAAAGGCAGTCGAGTTTCCACATGCGAAGGGCCTCATTTTTGGAGACCTTTTTGAGTAGGCCTTAATATTAGAGGTCGTCCAGGTATTTCCTGGAACTCCTTGTACAGGAAATCAAAACTCCATATCACACATCGTAATTGTGAAATTTGCCGAATGATTTTTCTTTTGAAAGTCACAAATCAAAGTGGCAATATCGTTGCCTTATCATCGAGTATTTATTACTCCACTGCGTGAAGAGGAACACAGGTAGTTGTGGTTGATAGAATTAACCTGTTTAGGAGGGAACTAATGGCGAACCACCAAATGGTGATATGTGGCAAACTATGGAGCTTTCGGAACTGAAATGTGTCAGTTGCACTAAGGAGTAATGAACGATGCTTGGAGTCGGGATGGGAAAGGTATACAAGGTGATTCAGTTTGTTGAAAGCGAAAAGGCTGAGACAGGTAGGGAGAGAGAATCAATACAATTCAGGATCATTTTCTTGTTTGACTGCCCCAATTATTCCCACCTTTTTGTGGGGTTGGCTGGGAGAATTATTTTGACCAAGTCTTTCATGAACCGGCTGGCCAGGCATGACATTCGACTAAGTGGTTCGGGAATGAATTTGTGATCGATTCAGGGTGCCTGCGATAGCTCGCCGACTCTTTGCGAAGGACACCGTGAGGTCTTTGACATCCAGCAACTTATTGCGGCAGACAGGACACCCGGCTTAACATCCATCAGAGGGAAGACACACACAATGATGCATCACCCTGCCTGTAAAACACTAGGATGACAGTTTGTAGGTGGGTCGGATTCCAACCCAGGCTAGACAGGATAGGTCATGTGAATGTGCATCCATCTTGGAGTCCAGGGCCCATCCCGCCAACCCCAAAATTTCAGGATACAATCGTGATATTAAAATGTTTCTCGCTTGAGATCAAACTACACATTTACAAATACAATAAATTAATTTATATAATAAAAATGATTAATGCATAATCCACAACGATTACTTATGCCAAACCCCCAAACCGCACAACCTCCTTAATATCCCCCGACCTCACCTTCTCTTCATCATTCCATTCGATCCTTCAATTTCTCTCTTCCCCTCCCCACTGAAGAACAACCTTCTCCACAGTTATACACCTCATCTCCACCTTTACCCTCTCTCCCCATCCCATGAACAGCTACACCTCACCTTTACCTTCTCTCTCCCACCCAATGAACAGCTACACCTCATCTCACCTTTACCCCCTCTCCACCACGACATGAACAGCTACACCTCATCTCCACCTTTACCCTCTCTCCCCACCCCATGAACAGCTACACCTCACCTTTACCTTCTCTCTCCCACCCCACAAACAGCTACACCTCATCTCCACCTTTAACCTCCCCTCCCCACCCCATGAACAGCTACACCTCATCTCACCTTTACCCCCTCTCCACCACAACATGAACAGCTACACCTCATCTCCACCTTTACCCTCTCTCCACCAGCCCACAAACAGCTACACCTCATCTCCACCTTTAACCTCCACTCCCCACCCCATGAACAGCTACACCTCACCTTTACCTTCTCTCTCCCACCCCATGAACAGCTACACCTCATCTCACCTTTACCCCCTCTCCACCACATTACGAACAGATACACCTCATCTCCACCTTTACCCTCTCTCCCCTCCAAGGTCATCAAATGATTTCACACCTCCTCTTGACTCCTCATTCGGACCAAACTGCAGTCATGAAACATTCACAGTGATACATCAGATATTCCACAAATCCTTACATTTCCTCTCCCAAACTCGATGCACATTCTCTCGAACATTCCCTTCGTTCACCTGGTCAATCCCATATGACATATGCCTGGTCCCCATAGAGATGCTTTCCCCCCAAACTCCCATCATTACCTCCGTGCACTCTCTTGTGTTCTTCTGCGTGTAACTCTCTTGATACACCCCATGAGTCCTCTCATTTCATTCACATTTCTTCCTTCACTTTTCCTGCATTTACGTTGAATTCATTCAGATTTGTAATTTTTGCTCCCACTCTCCCTCCCAATTAGATTACCTATCAGTCGTCACCCCCTTTCCCTCTTACCCCAACCCCCACCTATCAGTCGTCACCCCCCTTTCCCTCTTACCCCAACCCCCACCTATCAGTCGCTACCCCCTTTCCCCAACCCACACCTATCTGGGATCCCCCACTACCCCGCCTCTTCTATCCCGTCCCGACTCGACCCGAACTTTTATAACTTCACTCATTGGTAGTTTACCGGGTTAAACAAGGGGAATGAATCCTCGGATCAATGTAATAATTCGAGGAAGAGATGGACGGACACACACACACACACACACACACACACACACACACACACACACACACACACACACACACACACACACACACACACACACACACACGCACCACATCACCTGTACTTACAATCAGATTTCACAAATGGTCCGATTGTCGTTCTTGATGAGGGGACGAACGAGACGGACACGGGTTTTGTATCGTGTATCCGTGTCCGTCACTCATAGACAGCCTGCTTTCGTCCCACTGTCCGAATTACTTAACCTATCGTGACCATATGACCATGGTCACCTTTCTCTTCTCCCTCCTCTCACATACCTGCTCGCACTCAGGTAATAATACCTATAGTAACTCCTGGGGAGGACACAAAGCCCTTCCTCTTCCCCCTCTAACCTCATCCCATACCCCACCTCGCCCCTCCCCTCCCCTCCCCTCCCTGTCCCATATCCTGCCACGATCCACCTCCCTATTCTCTTAATCCCATCCACCACAACCTACCTGTCCGTCTCTTCGTCACAGCCCTCTACTTACCTGAGCTCGTATTTCGCGCTCTTATATAAGAATGAAACTCATTTTGTACTTTTACACCTTTTAACCCCAACCTGACCTCCAATTAACCATCCCTTGTACCTGTCTTTATTTGGGAGGACAAACGTGTTTTGGGGGTAATAATGGATTTTTGTTCACCTGTTGTGATTCGATAAAATTAATTAAACGTTTTTTTTTCTTATTTTAATAACAATTATTACCTTTAATGAAAGTTTGCTCCAACTTTATATTACAAAATTTATACACAACCTCTCGTGTAAAGGACGACACGTCACAAGGACGTTTCGCGCACGTTTTGCAACATTTCTTTCACCTCGTATAAACAATTTTGCGCGTTTTCTTCATTTGGCATTCGGAATCCCCTTTCACTCCCGTATGCACACCTGGCCTCGAGAAGTGAGAATGAGAACACGCGACCGTCCACGTGCGAGGCGATTAACTTCGGAATACGGCGCTCCTATTCGTCAGCACGAAACCTGCGTCACGGGAATGCGCCACGCCCAATGGTCATTAAAATAAGTCGTCATAAGCAGGGCGACGTACCATTGGCGGCTGCTTTTTCCCGTGTCACGAGGCCAACACACGTTCCGCTTTTGATTGGAGCACAATGTGACGTTAATTGTCGCTTCCCCATTGGTCGACGGCCGCGCGCGCATTCATTGATCATTGGTCGGAATATTGAGAGCGAATTCGCCGTTCCGCTCATAGACCAATAAACGATGGGCCCGGATTGAAGAGTGCTCTGATTGGCTGCTGCCTTTCCACACGTGGATCTTTGCTGCAGGTCACCTGCGCGTACCTGCAAGGCTGCTTCCGGCTCATGATTGTTTGAGGTCATAATTCCTTATTATCCCTTCGGATCACACTGTGTTATGTACGAATGAGGAGGTAGACGTTTTAAAATGATGTTTCACTCCGTCTGGAGCATCATCATTCATACATTCGCTGTTTATTGCAAATATAACATTCTGCTTCCTAACAAAACGTCCTATAGAGGAGTATCCTGTACGAGTACCTTCCTGTAGGATTTTTATAGGACGTTTTGTTACTAAAGGGAGAATTTAAGACGAGTTAATTGAACAAGCAGGACATAATCAGTATTTGGTACTAAACCATATATATATATATATATATATATATATATATATATATATATACCATCATATATATATAGATATATCATAAATATGATATATAAATATATACCATAATATATATAGATATATCATAAATATAAAGATGTTATATAAATATATACCATATTAAACCTTTATTTATTTATAGATACATATTTTTATATATATATATATATATATATATATATATATATATATATATATATATATATATATATATATATATATATATGTTTTATTTATTTATATATATCTTTATATATATTTATGTATACATTTATATTTATGTATATTTATGTATACATTTATTTATATATACATATATATCCTTCAGTTCAGATCAAATGATGAAAATGAAAACAAAGTGTTATAGTTGCAGTAAAAGGCCGTTATATTGACATAATACTTATCTTTCGCGATAAGAGGGAAACGCTCTTCCGTCATGTCACTCCACCTGCCTCGGTTACCAGCGCCAGGTAAAGCTACACAATGTTGATTGACTGCCAGACCAAGTTTATCGTTTTATTGGACCCCTGGCACCCGAGAGAGATAACAGGCCCAGGTGAGGAAAAGGGGTCGTGTGAGGACAGGTGAGGTGACAGAACCCCAGGGCATATAAGGTGAAGGACCGAGAATGGCTTTTTAAGGTCTCACAAGCTAGAGAGATATCTGAGAATATAATGTTTTGGCAAAAATTAATCATGATTTGTAAAAGTTAAATAACTGGGCCCCCACCCCCTACCTCCTTGCACTCCCTCAAAAGGACCAGATATCATTTCTGTAGTCCATAGTGGGGGGGCCAATGTAGCAGATTGAAATGCCCGGTGAAATTGCTTGTTAATTTTTGGACACTGGTTGGGCTGTCTTTAGGGATGATATAAGTTCTAGAAAAAATATGTCTCCAATTGTTTCAAGTTCTTTATGGCGGCCATTTTGGATTTTCAAAATGGCGGATGTCGAAAACGTAAAATTCCATTATCTTGGCTTCTAAATGACCTAGAGTTTCGATTCTGGTGTCCAGTTGTACATTTTTGGGGATAGAGAATTGAATGAAACCTTCTTTAATAACCTACAAGGGATAAAAATAGGTTTTTATGGCACAGCCGAACCAGTGTCCAAAATCTAACTTAATGCACATCTATCTTAATTGTTATTTGTTATTTGTATGTTCCAGATTCGTGACCCTGAGCTATGATGGAGCCAAAAAGCAAGAAAACCAAGAAAGAAACTGATTTCACACTTTGCATTCAGTGCCAGGATCCCCAAGGTGCACTAGTGACTGAGCCAGCACTGGGCTCATATGCAAAGTTTCTCCAGTTCATCCAGGAGAGGGCACGATATGGTGATGCCGACTTCAAACAGATCAGCGAACGATTAAGCTGTTTCACTGCCACTGACTTGAGGAACAATAAAGCAAAGTGGCACCGGGCATGTTATGGATCTACATGCAACACTGCTCACCTGGAGCGTGCTAGAGTTCGCCACCAGAAAGCCTGCGAACATGGCGACACCCAGCATCTTCATAAGAGGTGTGGACGTCCTTCTTCTGCACCTGCCGCTGCAAGTACCTCAGGTTCTACGCAAGACGAGACTCTTCGCTTCAAACGTTCATCATCAACTCCATTCAACAGAGACCTTTGTTTCTTCTGTCAAGAGGTCACTAAGGAAAGTGTACATGTTGTATGCACGTTCAACGCAGGTAAACAGCTGAAGAAAGCTGTTGAAGAAGGCAGCAACCACAAGTGGAAAGTTCAGCTGAGTGCTGCCATCAGTGCACATGATGCTCATGCGATCGACGTCAAGTATCATCTCCCATGCTGGGTGCAGAATGTCCAACGTGCTCCCAAGAGTGGGACATCAAGTGATGACAAAGAACACATACTGCAAGAAACTAATGTTATCAAAATAGCCGCAGACATTGAGTTTGTCAGCCTTGTTCGCTCTCTACTCCAAGCTGGTGAAATTCTCAACATGTCTGACCTGAAGTCGGTTTACTCCAGGATTCTTGACAATAATGGTGTGCACAATGTCCCATCACCTACTACCCAAGGCATGAAGGAGAAAATCAACTCTCACATTGATGACGTTCACTTCATGAAACCAAAACGTCGAAACGAGTCAGACTGTGTATTCTCCACTGCCGTGCGTGATGCAGCTGTCGAAGATGCAATGACGAAGACAAATGAAAAAAACATCGAACAACTGTTTGAGAGTGCCTCTGTTCTCCGCAGTGCCATTGCTTGTCAGAACAAGCACCCATGGCAATTTGAAGGAGAAATGAACACTGATGATGCTGAAAAGCATGTACCCAAAGTACTCTATGCTTTCCTCCGCTGGATACTGGAAGGACCAGCCACGAGCATTGAGCCAGAGACTATGCGCTCAGCCACTATTCATCGAGATGTTATAACCATCAGTCAGAACATCATGTACGGCTACAAGTCAAAACGCCAAGTCACGTACAAGCCCAAAGAGCCAGATGCACCATTCCGCCATCGCTGGGAGATGCGCCCCCAGCTTGGAGAAAGAACGTCGCCTTCCGAGCGCTGTGACCTCCCTGCATCTCTGGACCGGACCGAGTCGATTCTGCCTTGAGCCAAGAGTGCACCTTGAGCCATCAACTGCCTGCCTTTCCTTGCCATCAATCCCCGTGTGAGTCAGCCTTTTGTCCCGTTTATCTGTCGTCTGTTGGGAATAATATAAGAGTGTGTCTAAGTGCTTGTCTTTCTATGCTGTCCCTCTTGTAGTTGTAATCTAACCTTCCGAACGAATATAACCTCCTCCGGAGGTCTTGAGAACTGAATCCCTGGTGTCGTGTTCTTTTTAATCCAGCCGTGTGTCCTTTCCTCAATTGATCTAGCGTAGCGCGATTAGTCAACGTTCGAGCATAATCGGGTAAACTGTGCGGACACGACGGCCATTCCGCTCGGCCCACCTTAACATCAAAGTCGTGTCTGTAACAATTAACAATTATTCTGGTTTTCTTACTTGGTGCCAAGACATAAAGATTGCTTGGTTTTCCAACCCTCGAGCAGCCCACGTACAGCTGGCCATGGGAAGTACCCGGCATTGCCGGGCGGGGGAGGGGAGGGGAACGGGGGAGGGGGGAGGGGAGGGGGAGGAGAGGGGAGGGAAGGGGGAGGGGAGGGAAGGGGGAGGGGAGGGGAAGGGGGGGGGACTTCCCCTTTAATTAACGTATGTAACAATAACAACGCACAATCATGCGAACAGCTGAAGCTGAGGACGTACAAGACGACATCATCCCACCAGATGACCAGCTGCAAGCTGCAGAACCCCAGCATGCTGACCCTGTTGGGTCACTCGTCCACGATCCAAAACAACCACCTGGCAGTAGGATCAAGCATCACGATATCCCAACTTGGACAGCCTACAACTCACTGCTCTCCTCTTCGAAGCCTCTGACAGAGGTCAACGCCCTGCCATTGGTAGCAGCACCAGCCCATGAATGGCAAACACTGATAACAGTCTTGAAACAGACACAGCAAATCAACTGCATGGTCATGGGTCCCGATAGGAAGACAGTGATCACCTTAGACATGGCCCTGTATGAGCGAGCCAAACAGCTGGAGATGACCAGAGATGACTGCAAAGGCAAGTGGGTACTGCGACTAGGGGAGATGCACACTGTGATGGCTGCACTGAGGGCTGCTGGGAATGCCATAGAGGACAGTGGTCTTGACGAGGCTTGGTCTGAGGCTGATATCTATGGCCCAACAACGACCAGATATCAATGATGGAAAAAAATATATATATGTGTTGGCATAAGTGCGTGAAAATCCAAGATGGCTGCCATAAGAACCCTTTTGATCATATGTAGGTGTATAAATGTGTGTTTATTGGATTAAGTATCCGCAAATATGTACATTTGGACACCAAAATTAACACTCTAGGTCATTTAGAAGCCAAGATAATGACAATTTCGGTTTTCAACAAACGCCATTTTGATAATCCAAAATGGCCGCTATAAAGAACTTGAAAAAAATGGAGACATATTTTTTCTACAACTTCTATCATCCCTAAAGACAACCCAACCAGTGTCCACAAATTAACATTTGAATTCAACGGGAAAACATTGGCCCCCCCACTCTCAAACATTGGGCCTTTTCCTGCCATGTCAAGGAAATGTGCTGCATATGACGAGGAGTGTTGGTGGGATGGCACCTTGACCGTCCAAAGGAATGTGAGACGGTATGGAGCTAGGAAGTGTATCACAGGTTGGTGAATAGGGTACAAAAGTGTTGCAAATGTATCCGTATTTCAGTGTTGTCGCTGAAGAAGTACACGTTTACGAAAACTTGAGAATCGCAATCTAAAATACGCAATTTGGTGTCTGTCTGATGATTTTTTGACCACGATACGTTCCATTGTTACTTATCCAATCGCAGCCAAACTTGACAGGATGATTAAGGGTTACACAATGAAGGTTGTAGCGCATTCACTTGCCCCCCTCCGCAAGGGGGGTTTTCTCCCCCGAGCGGGTTTTCCCCACCATTGCCCTCAATGGGTTGCGTGTTCAGGTGTATATCCATATTAAGTTGGCTGTGTCGTGGCGTTTTTCCAAGTCCGCTTCGAATAACAAAACTAACGATAATAGCATGATATTAATGTTATTACAAAACGATATTAATACTGCTTGGGTTTTGAGGTTTGTACAGTGAGCTCAATAAAGTTTAAAGGTTGCCCCCCATAGATAGTCACACAAGCAACATGTAGCCTCGTTTGTAGTATAGTTATTACCTTCGCAAAAGCGGAAGGTTATGTTTTGATCGCTGTGTATTTATTTGTATGTATGTCTGTGTGTGTGTGTGTGTATGTTATTCGCATAACTCAAAAAGTATTCAACCGAATTGCATGAAATTTGGTGGGATGATTGGTTATTATACGGGACACATTTGATTAGATTTTGGGAGCAATCGGGTCAAAGGTCAAGGTCAAGGTCACGAAAAGGTCAAAATCGTATTTTTGTTCTGTTCCCTACACTCCCATGCCAAGTACAGAACAGTAGCTGCGGCGAAGGTATGCGCTCTACCGAGTGCCCGTTCTAGTTTTAGTATGTCTAAGAATAGGCCCTTTCCAGTGTTAATTCTGCGTTGTGTACAGCCAGGAGAATAGGTCCTACTTCTGCAAACCATTCTACCTCTACAGGCGTGATCCATTTTGCTACCCATGAGTTGTTCATTAGTCGAGTTAACACAAGGTAGGCCTAAGAAGGTGGGGGCGGTGTTGAGTTTGGCGCGGCAGAGGCGATGACGGTAAGCATGAGCCGCCAATCAGAGCTCAGAGGTGGCGGCATCAGAGGGCGTGGTGAGAAGAGTCTGGTGAGTTCCAGAGGGTTTGCGGGGCGTGCCTATATAACCCGCTGCGCAAAGCCCTCAGAAGGACTGAAGCGGAGGACTTGCAGAGAGGGAGAGGACTTGCAGAGGGAAGAGAGGACTGCAGCGTTGTAAAGGACTTGCGTCACAGGGCTTGATGAGAGAGCTCGCATTGTGCCGTTTGAGGAACTGCGCTCACCAACACCCAGTGAATTGAGGAAGAAGAGTTGGTCGCTAGATATACGCGGGCGCAGCCAGGCGCGTTTATAACGGACTTGCACATTTCAGCCAAGCGAGTGAACGAAGCTGAGTAACCGCCCTTTGCCGTAAAAGCCGTCCCGACCTTTGCCGTAAAAGTCCTCCCTACCGTTCGTCCTGATATATCGCCTTTGCTCGAGAGACGCGCTACGTGGCCCTGCCTTCGCCGATCCCCATCTTCGCGGACGTGCCGGGGACCGTGGAGAGCTGGACGAGGACCATCCTTGGACACGCTGGGGAACATCTGCCCGTCTGCAATACCCTGTGTGAGTGTGAGAGACGGCCCGTTGTCTCTGGGGTAATTAAGACTGTATAAGGATTTCTCTGTGTCTCTTCGTCCTTGAGCTGTATATACGTGTAATAATAATTAAACCTATCTGTTCTTCCTTTCTTCTGAATTTAATCGTCTTTGTGGTTTCATCATTGACTAAGCGTGGCACGAATAAGATCGCTTAAATCGGGGTGCATTAATTATAACTGCGCGGATCATGTGTACGCAAACCGCTCGGCGTACTCCAACCTCACGTGTTTCGTGCGAGGCTTGTTTCCTTGCTTCCAGGGCAGCGTGAGTACTTAGGTACGAGCGAGAATTTAGTCCCGAAACCCTATTTGGCGCTGTCCGGAAGGGACGTTGCAAGCCCCGGTTCCGCCAGGCCCAGTAAAGACGAGGAGATTAATCCCCCCTTGATAAGGGGCGAAGGCCGGCGAGAGAACCGCAACATTTGGTAGTCAGGAGTTGGGATTTGGAAGCTGGGACAAAAATTTTTGGGACAATTTTTTAGACAAAATTTTGGATACCAATTGTACATATTGGCAGCAACATTTGGTGTCAGGGGTTTGGGATAGGACCCGAAGTGCGCTTCACGCACTAAAATTATGAGTGCCCTGAAATTTAGTTTTTAAGAACCAAATTTAAATTCGTGCCATGGCTAGCCAAAGCGGTCGAATGCCGGTGGGGGTAGAAAATGAGGTAGAGGAGGTAGAATCGATAACCCAGGACCCCCTGGGAAGAATTGGAAGAAGAGGAGGACATCGACGGGCCGGCCGTATGGGGTAGAAAATGGCGGCGCCTCGCACGTGGCAGCGGAAGCCGAGCCTGCGGCGCCAATGAATATGGACCTTAAATAAGGGCCTATATGATAAAGTCGGATCATAAAATGGATGCAATGAGTGGACAAATGGCTAATCAAATGAAAGTAGAGGGGGACAACTCAAGGGCAGAAATGAGAGAAATAAAAGACGGGTTAACTGGGTTGGAAAACAAAATGGGTGGCCAATTGAAAGAATTGGGGGACGAATACATCCGGGGAATAAAAGAAATGGGGGAGAACATTGGGCACATGTTGAGCGAAGAGGTCGCATTGGAACGCGACGAGGTAACGCAGCGTGAGGAACGTGTGGAGAGCGGGGTAGAGCAGAGCGCGGCTAGGTTGACCGAGGGGATGGAAATCGCGACTCGGGGTGTGGAAAAGCCGACGGCCGCCGAATTGGGAAATAAAATTTTATGCACACCGGCGGTCGTCGAGCTAGATAAAGAAAAAGAAATAGTTGAAATTGGGGCCGAAGAGACGGCAGAGTTAGAGATTAAATCGAGGGAAGTGATGGAATATGTGCAAAGTTAATGTTCACATCATGATGCTGTGCTTGCTAACCCCAATGAAGGTTTGCAGGTGATGCTGCCGCGGAAGAAGGCCCCTAAGGTGAGTAGGAGTGTGTACGGCGGGAAAAGATTTTTGGCGCGCTTTGGGTATAGACGGAGCCCGGGCGCTCGTGGAAGGTCCTTTGTGCGGTGTACGCGAGCGAATGGCACGCGTGTGCTAGAGAAGTGTGCACCGGAGCACAAGTGTGTAACAGGAGAGTGTGTTACAGAGTGCGAGGGAGAATGCACACTGGAATGTATGTGGGAAGAGTGTGTCGGAGACGAGTGTGCGATGGCCGAGAGTGAGAGCGAATGCACACCAGAGAGTGTGTTTGGGTGTGCAACAGGGGAATGCACACCCGTGGGTAAGTGTGCGCTGATTGGGTGTGTACCAGAAGAGTGCACACCAATGGTTGTTACTGAGTGTGTAACAAAAGAGTGTGCGCAAGGGTGTGCGATGGCCGATTGTGAGACGGAGTGTGTAACGGAGTGTATGAGTGGTACGAGTGTGCCTGGGTGGTGTGCACCTGAGTGTGCAAGGGAAGAGTATGCACGGGAGAGTGCTGTAATAGAATGCAGGGAGTGTATGAGAGGCGCTGGAGCGCCGCGTTGTGCGAGTGTGGGAATGGGTCGCGAGTGTTGAGAACGCGGCCCAAGCATCAACGCAGACCAGGGTAGCATTTAGCGTGGCGACATGTAGCCGATGCAAGCCCTCGGTGAGTGGTGTGCTTTGTGTGCTGCGGGGGATCGGCGGGGATCGTTGCCGCATCGGCGTGCACGATTCGTGCCGGGCCCCGCCCTGTATGGTCGGTGCCGCGCCTTAGCGGGAAAGGCGATCGGGACGGTTCAAAGGGGGGGGGGGGGTAGGAGAGGTCAGAGCCATGCTCCGACCGTGGGCGGTTGGGCCATCGTGCATGGGACCGCAAGGCTCCACGTAGAGATGGCGCCTTGAACCCTGGCCCAAGCATGCCTCCTCCCCTGAATCAAAAATGCCGGACGGACCCAACATACAGTAGACCAACCACCCGCATGCATTGCTCGGCTTTTCAAAGCCGAGCTGTGGCGAAAATGTAGAGGCTCATAGTTCAGAGGACTGGAATAGCAATTGTGTTGGTGAATGGTACCCTGTGTGTAGGAGTGGTGGTTTCACCATTCCTCATTTTTTTGGGCTCATGAGCATTAGAATATGGGGATGGCAGTGAAAGCTAGCTGAGGGCGGGCTAGGTTAATTGTTAGGGATTTAGAAATGACAGTCGATAACAATATTTAAGTAGACATTTGTACAGGTAGAGGGGACGTAGTTAGATTAGATGGATGATAATGACAAGGGTGTGCTTAGTGTAAGGGAAGATGGTGAAGCACGAGTTTTAGGGGAAGTAGTCAGCTAGATGATGCTGTGTGTGTGAGGAATTGTGTATGGAGACAAATGCAATTGTGTTTGAGAGGTGTGAATTAACTTGCATGGTGTGCAAGTGGGGAACAAGTGTGTGAGCACAAGAGGTGTGCAAGAGATTTGGTGTGTGAGAAAAGTGGTGTGCGAGATAAATGGTGAGGAATAAATGGTGTGGAATGCTTGGTGCGGGATAGAAGGTGTGGAGTGAATGGGGGGAGATGGACCCTTCACAAATACCTGGGGTGGGTAGTTTAAAGCTGGGTAGAGGGCTTAGGTAAATTGTTTGGATATTAACACCTGTGCTGCAGGAAGTAGCAAGAAGTGCTTTGTTGGGTGCATGAGTCTATGAAATGGCTGGGCGTGTGGGCTTTGTTAGTGCGTATGGTTATTGGGGCGCTCCGCCACTGGTAGTCTGTTGGAGAGGTGAGGCCGCAGGTAGGCTCCGGGAGCCAGTTAGAGTTATGAGTAGTGTTCAGTGGGGCCCGAGGATCCTAGGAAAGGACCCGGGTAGCCCAATGCCAGAGAGGGCATCAGGGGGTGAGAGAGCCAGGAGGGGCCTTCCCCAATTTAGGTAGTTGCAAGGTAAGCTCGGGTGGCGACTTCAGTGGCGGAGGCACGCAGGTAGTTGGACCTGCTAGTGGAGCCACACGACCCAGCCCCGAAATTGTGCAAAGGCACAGTGTGAAAAATTGGGGAGTGAGACCCAACTTTGGAAGGCACCAGGTGGTCCAATGGGAATCAGGTTTTTAGAACCGCATATTTTAAAGATGCCGATGGGCAGGGTGTGACCCCGGGTAGTGTAAAGGAGTTAATGTCAGTAGAGTAGTTAGGATTTGAGGAATTCCCTTCGCGCCATCCACATCCATTCACCAAGAAGGACAAAGCTCCGCACCAGCACCAAGTGACTGATTTGAGTAAGTGAGATGCATCTCGACGTGATGAGACAATGTGTTTGTTCCATCTCTTCCTTCTTGGGAGGGATTGGAGACGAATTTGGAGTAGAGGGGGATATGGGAGACAGGACGTAGTGACGAATTCTGTAAATATAGGGAAGGGCAAGGGTAGTGTAAGCTGATATTGGGGGGTAAACGAACGGTTAGGGACGAGCTTGCTCTGTTCGCTCTCCTGCGCCCCTCATGCTGCATTGACTTGTGTTTTGGTGTACCTTTGCGCCCTTTCCGTTTGCTAACTGTGCTTTGTCTCTCCTCCCCACCCATTGACCCACTTTGGAGGAGGAGTTGTGCAGCAACAGCAAACTGTGCAGCTGCACCCTGCTACATCTGTGCAGCAGCACCTTGCTATGCTTGTGCGGCACCCCTGCTGCACTTTGCTACACCTGTGCAGCTGAACTGCGCAGCACTTTGCTGCCGTATTCTTGGTTATAACTTTGCTGCCCGTGTGCAGCACTTGTTGCCACAGAGACACATTACACATTACACAACCAATAATCATCACATTACACATTATGGACCACACGTTTTGTGGCTTTACACTTTGCTGCAAACTTCCCTTGCATCTTCGGACCACGTATTTTGAGTGGCATCAATGTCACGCAGTTGGACCACATAAGGTTGGCCCTGCTTGGCCAGGAATTAAATAAAAACGAACACGGGTTTTTGTACATTTTATTCTTGGTGTGCCAGGAAAGAAGAACTTTAAGTTTTTATTGCACACAGAAGATGCGACATGCAGGAAGCAAGAAGATGCAGGAAAACAGAAGATGCAGCAGCCTAGCAGCAAATGTGAATTTTTTGATGAATGTGTTTTGTGTATTGGTGCTATGATGTGCTTTCTCTCCCCTCCAATCTTCTTTCCACAAAGAACAGGTCCTGGGTTATAGAAATGTAAATAATTAGGTTTGTGGTTGTAAATAAGAGGCTACTCAATGGCTTTATGTGTAGTTTGAAATTAATTCCGCAATTTGGTTAAGTGTGGGTGCGAGTCTGATTGTTAGTTACACAACGCAGTAGGTGGGACATATCTAGTGTTGTAAAACTGTCACATGCACGGGTTAGATTAAATGTTAGGGGGAACCACATCTAAGTGTCGCACATAATTAAAAGCTAGTCCCAAGTCTTTCTCAAAACCAGTCGTTCCCACTTGGCTAGGTTCGCCTCAGGGACGAGTCTGAAGAGGGAGGGGGGCAGTGCTATGGTTTTGAGGTTTGTACAGTGAGCTCAATAAAGGTTAAAGGTTGCCTCCCATAGATAGTCACACAAGC
Organism: Myxine glutinosa; assembly: GCF_964187855.1. Classification (NCBI taxonomy): domain Eukaryota; kingdom Metazoa; phylum Chordata; class Myxini; order Myxiniformes; family Myxinidae; genus Myxine; species Myxine glutinosa. Next base: position 113,558,457 of record NC_136262.1, read on the forward strand.
AACATGTAACCTCGTTTGTAGTATAGTTATTTCTTAGTATGTGTAAGAATAGGCCCTTTCCAGTGTTAATTCTGCATTGTGTACAGGAGAATAGGTCATACTTCTGCAAACCATTCTACCTCTACAGGCGCGATCCATTTTGCTACCCATGAGTTCATTAGTCGAGTTAACACGAGGTAGGCCTAAGAAGGTGGGGGTGGCGTTGAGGTCGGCGCGGCAGAGGCGATGACTGTAAGCATGAGCCGCCAATCGGAGCTCAGAGGTGGTGGCGTCAGAGGGCGTGGTGAGAAGAGTCTGGTGAGTTCCAGAGGGTTTGCGGGGCGTGCCTATATAACCCGCTGCGCAAAGCCCTCAGAAGGACTGAAGCGGAGGACTTGCAGAGAGGGAGAGGACTTGCAGAGGGAAGAGAGGACTGCAGCGTTGTAAAGGACTTGCGTCACAGGGCTTGATGAGAGAACTCGCATTGCACCGCTTGATGAACTTTACCATCGCATAAGAACGCACGTGCTAACCAACACCCAGTGAATTGAGGAAGAAGAGTTGGTCGCTAGATATATGCGGGCGCAGCCAGGCGCGTTTATAACGAATTTGTGCATTTCAGCCAAGCGAGTGAACGAGGCTGAGTAACCGCCCTTTGCCGTAAAAGTCCTCCCTACCGTTCGTCCCGATATATCGCCTTTGCTCGAGAGACGCTACGTGGGGGACCGTGGAGAGCTGGACGAGGACCATCCTTGGACACGCTGGGAAACACTTGCCCGTCTGCAATACCCCGTGTGAGTGTGAGTGAGACGGGCCCGTTGTCTCTGGGGTAATTAAGACTGTATAAGGATTTCTCTGTCTCTCTTCGTCCTTGAGCTGTATATACGTGTAATAATAATTAAACCGATCTGTTCTTCCTTTCTTCTGAATTCGATCGTCTTTGTGGTTTCATCATTGACTAAGCGTGGCACGAATAAGATCGCTTAAATCGGGGTCCATTCATTATAACTGTGCGGATCGCGTGTATGCAAACCGCTTGGCATACTCCAACCTCACGTGGTTCGTGCGAGGCTTGTTTCCTCGCTTCCAGGGCAGCGCGAGTACTTAGGTACGAGCAAGAATTGGTCCCGAAACCCTATTTGGCGCTGTCCGGAAGGGACATTGCAAGCCCTGTTTCCGCCAGGCCCAGTAAAGACAAGGGGATTAATCCCCCCTTGATAAGGGGAGAAGGCCGGCGAGAGAACGGCAACAATACCATTAATATCCCACCTCCCAAAGGGGTTTTTCCTCCTTGAACAAACATCTTGTCAACGTTTATAAATAGCTTATCATGGCGTTTTCATGGGAACAACGTCCCAACGGCCTCTACCAGAGTTAAAATATTGTAAACCACAAACACACATGATTAGCTTTTTAAACAGTCGCTAATGCTGTTTATAACACTAAATAAAGAAATTTGGAGAAATCCCGACATCCGTGAGGTAAGTTTTACTTGCAGAACTGAGCGAAGATCTACTGTGCTCTATATACCCTACTAGGGTTGGGTTAATAACATGGCCATTTCTGCCTCTAACGTGGCGTTTTTCTAGTGAACTTTTGAAACTCGCTCCTGCTGTTTAACACGAAACTGAAAGGGAGGAAGACCGGGTGGTGTTCATTTGCCAAGCAGGTAGCTAGCGCTTGCCAAGCCAGCCGTTCCTTAACGGGTTTGAATGGAGTGCTTGCTCGAATGCTTAAACCATTTGTTGATCTCTTCACAAGAAACTTGGTAAATGAACACACACCCAATGTTCTTGAGATCTGACCATGGATCGTCTGTAATCTATATACGTACCCCAAATAGGAATGACCCTTTCTGCCACTCCCGTAGTGAACGGGTGTACGACAACAAACAACAACAGGCATTTTAAGGCCATTTTCCCTGCAAGAGCGGCGGTTAGCCTTGCGGTCCCCATGACAATCTTCTCCATTTCGCCCTATTTTCTGCATCTCCCCTTGTTAAAGGGTGTACTAGTGTATAAAAATGACCAATTTAACAGCATTGATTGTCACAGACCATGTGTCTTTGCTCTTCCATCTCGACCTTGATTTCCCGTAAAACGGGTCATCGGAACTCCAGTCGATGGCAATGACACAGGTGGGTGTGTGGTGAGAACACCTGGGTGTAGAAGCAAAACCTGGCATTGGTGGAGAAAATATCTGAGGTTTGAAGATTGACTTCCTTTAAAAAAAAAACATTTGAAATGCTCACGAGATTATCATAAGATTTTGAAAAATCGAGGAGATTTCAGTGAAGGTTTTACTTTTGTGCAAAAGATACATCATGTCTGATGGTCGGACGAGGAAGCTTCACTGAGTATTTCAGCCAAAGGCCTATCACAAACTCTGGTGTTTCTTTCATTAGAGTTTAGACAGAGTGCCCCATTTCAGGTTTCTGCATCTGACGTCACATCCATCATCACATCACATTAAAGGGTTTTACAGTCGATACTTCCCCATTTCCCTGTTTCCATCACATCCCATCACAAATTCCCTGTTTGTCGTTAAAGGTGGCAAAAAGGGTTGGCGTCAGGAAGGGCATCCGGCCGTAAAACATTGCTTCAAAAAGGGGACCAAAAAACAACAACAACCACGGTTCCCGAAAAAGGCCAACCCCCGCTTTGCGGGGAAAAATGGCCTCTAAAGGTGTTTTTTTTTTTTTTTTTGTATACTTCCCCAACATTTGCAGGGAGGTTGTTCCATTCATGGGTAAAGAAAAGGTGTTTCTGGCATCAGGTCTGCATCTCTTGTACAATTCTCGAGGTCGTCCTCCTGAAGTGGTGCTTTTAGTAGCTGATAAAAAGAGAGGTGTTCGGTAGAGTCTGGTGAGCAGCTCGGATAGACGGCACCAGACACATTCCCTCTTGTGGGACACGAGCTTTATTAACTTTGAGTCATTCCGATTTGTTGGTTTATTCAGCGTGTGCTGGCAATAAGTCATACTTGTTACCTTCACCTGATGCTCATGGTTGGAAGATGAAATTTGACATAAAATAAAACAATTCAACAAGAAATTCAGTTCCACCTCATATTGGTTCCATTTTATAAAGTGAAGAAATCTGTAAATAAATTGTGTTTTGTTCAGAAAGCATCACATGATCATTCCAATGCCAACTTTCCATCAAAAAGTTTTACGTTTTATTGCACAAAAGTTTAAGATTTATCTATAAATTTATCGCTTATGTCTTCGCACTTTGTTCAGCAGAGTGAAACTTTGAACTGTTTTGATATTTGTGATGTTTGTGACTTCCGTAACTGATTATTTCTTCTATCAATTTTTTTAAAACTTCATGTGTTTGTTTTACATATTCTGATCATTTTTGCATTTCCTGTCTTGCTCTCGCATCACAACGCTCCGTCTTCTCTCTTTCGCATCATAACGCTCTCTCTTCTCTCTTTCGCATCATAACGCTCCCTCTTCTCTCTTTCGCATCATAACGCTCCCTCTTCTCTCTTTTGCATCATAACGCTCCCTCTTCTCTCTCTTTCGCATCATAACGCTCCCTCTTCTCTCTTTCGCATCATAACGCTCCCTCTTCTCTCTTTCGCATCATAACGCTCCCTCTTCTCTCTCTTTCGCATCACAACGGTCCCTCTTCTCTCTTTTGCATCATAACGCTCCCTCTTCTCTCTTTCGCATCATAACGCTCCCTCTTCTCTCTTTCGCATCATAACGCTCCCTCTTCTCTCTCTTTCGCATCACAACGCTCCCTCTTCTCTCTTTCGCATCACAACGCTCCCTCTTCTCTCTTTCGCATCATAACGCTCCCTCTTCTCTCTTTCGCATCATAACGCTCCCTCTGCTCTCTCTCTTTCGCATCACAACGCTCCCTCTTCTCTCTTTCGCATCATAACGCTCCCTCTTCTCTCTCTTTCGCATCACAACGCTCCCTCTTCTCTCTTTTGCATCACAACACTCCCTCTTCTCTCTCTTTCGCATCACAACGCTCCCTCTTCTCTCTTTCGCATCACAACGCTCCCTCTTCTCTCTTTTGCATCACAATGCTCCCTCTTCTCTCTTTCGCATCATAACGCTCCCTCTTCTCTCTTTCGCATCATAACGCTCCCTCTTCTCTCTCTTTCACATCACAACGCTCCCTCTTCTCTCTTTCGCATCATAACGCTCCCTCTTCTCTCTCTTTCGCATCACAACGCTCCCTCTTCTCTCTTTCGCATCATAACGCTCCCTCTTCTCTCTCTTTCGCATCACAACGCTCCCTCTTCTCTCTCTTTCGCATCATAACGCTCCCTCTTCTCTCTTTCGCATCATAACGCTCCCTCTTCTCTCTCTTTCGCATCACAACGCTCCCTCTTCTCTCTTTCGCATCACAACGCTCCCTCTTCTCTCTTTCGCATCACAACGCTCCCTCTTCTCTCTTTCGCATCACAACGCTCCCTCTTCTCTCTTTCGCATCACAACGCTCCCTCTTCTCTCTTTCGCATCACAACGCTCCCTCTTCTCTCTTTCGCATCACAACACTCCCTCTTCTCTCTCTTTCGTACCACAATGCTCCCTCTTCTCACTTTCCCCTCTTTTCTCTCTCTCTCTCTCTCTCTCTCCCTCTCTCTCTCTCGCCCCCTGCTGGTCGTTTGCATGCTGGTTGTACTGTCATGGCGTCTGCTTGTGGAGGCCTGTGAGTGCTCTGTGTTGTTGCTCCATTCCCCCCCCCCCCCCCCCCCCGTTTTCCCCCCTCTGTGTCCTTGTACCTGTTCGTGGAGTCTTCCTGGTGATTCCCATATACGTTGAGACGGGAGAGAGAGCCGGAGAGCACAGGGTGATCGCTGGTAAGGGTTCGCCGTTTTTGGGCGTCGCCCGATCGGTGTTTGCTCCTTCATCTTAAACCTCTATTTCCTTTTTTTCCTTTCGTTTATCCTTCCTTCAGTTTGTTTTGTTGCCTCCCTTTTCCGAAGTTAGGGAAATCGGAGAGGTCTGATTGCTTCCCATTCCCGGAGTTCGGGTAGGGAAGATTGTATTATATATTCACCCTCCCCGAGTTGGGGAGGGGTTGTAAGTGCAGCTGTTCCAGCATGGCAGCTGCACTATCTCGATTTACGGCCTTTCAGAGCCTGACCCGTAAGCACGGGTTCTTTTGTGTACCTCCGGAACGTGAGGTTAGTGTCGAGGACGTTGTCCTCGCAACCGGTCGTGTTGTCGGGATCGACAAGGTTGTTGCCGCTTCGCGGATGAACAAGCGGATCGTTATTTTTTTGTCCGACGTGGATTGTGTCCCACAAATTGTCGAACAGGGGTTGACAATCGATCCAGATTTATTTGTAATGATTTCCCCACTAGATAGCCCAGCGATAAAAGTCGTGATATCAAATTGCCCCCCATTTGTATCCGACGATGTACTAATTAAAGAGTTGTCCCGATACGGTACCATCGTGTCTCGTATCTCCATGATTCCCTTCGGGTCACGAAACAACGATTTAAGGCACGTGGTTTCATTCCGGCGGCAAGTGTTTATGATTTAAAAAAATTCCCAGAAGGATTTAAACCTTATAATAAAATTAAAACATCAACAGAACGAATATACAGTGTACGTGTCCACCAACGTTCTAAAATGTTTTGGCTGCGGACAATTTGGGCATGTTAAGCATGACTGCCCCCGAAAAGAGAATTCTCCACAAGTGCAACCTCCCCTCCGAACCGGGAATAAGCAACCCCCCCACCTTCCCACCACCGGTCCAAACCCTTCCACCACTGACCCAAGCCCTCCCACCACCGACCCAAGCCTTCCCACCACCGAACCAAACCTTCCCACCACCGAACCAAGCCCTCCCGCCGCCGAACCAAGCCCTCCCACCACCGACCCGAACCTTCCCACCATCGACCCAAGCCTTACCACCACTGATCCCAATCTGTCCACCACCGACCCAAGCCCTCTTACCACCAATCCAAACCCCCCCGCCGTACCCCCCTCCCCTCCCCTTGAAACAGGGGCCCCTCCCTCTACTGAAGGATCTAATTGCAGCCATCTCCTGTTAACTATAGATCTCACCCCCCAGGCGACATCGTCCAATCACAGCTTGTTGCCTGCTATAACTGATCCTACCTCTCCCGCCGTGGTAGCCGATGGGATCCCCCTCCCGATGACCACGTCCTCCCTCCCCCCCCCCCCTCCCCCCAAACCCTTGCAATCTCTTCCCACTAACCAGGACGAGTTTCAATTAGTCTGCCCAAAAGGAAAAAGACATCTGCAAACAACAGATGAAAACGGTCATCTCTTTAAAAAACCTACAACTGAAAACCGACAGCCCCTCCTCTCTGGCCTAGATTTGTCCCTCGTCACAGAAAATCGTTTCTCGGTATTGGAGGACATAGATGTGGATGAATCCTCGCCCTTGTCTACTGACCTAGAAACTGATATGGTTGAACCACAAAAATTAGTTCCCCCCCCCTCCCCTGAAGATGGCTCATTTCTCTCCCTCCCTGTCCCCCCCCTCTATGGACTATGCCCCATCCGATAACGTGGAGGGATGTGATGACGGTGAGGAGATAAATGATGAAAACCAGTGTGACACACCATCTGAGCCATCTGATATAGATGACTCTGTTAGTGAATGTGGTAGCCTTAAGGAAGAAGAAATCCCTCCAATCCCTCCCTCCGAGATAAAAAGGTTTCTTAAGGACACATTCCGAAAAAGGAATGTTGTAATAGAAACCTTTTTTCCGGAGCTACCTGATTTTATACATTCCGCTAAACTGATGGTAAAACGGCCCCACGTTTTTAATTTCAATTCCTCCCAACGTCACCGTTTAAAGAAGTGGTTGCAAAAAGCTAAGAATGAACTGCTATCAAAAAATTGAGTGGTGGTCACTCCTCCTTATAGCTGTAATGAGTTTTTCCATTTGTAGCCTGAATATTAACGGAGGATGTAGCTCTGTCCGTAAAGTTCAAGTAAGGGATTTTTTATTACAGAAGAAAGTTGACATTGCCCTCTTACAAGAGACCCATGCCAACGACTGCTGTGTCGCAGAGTGGTGTAGGCTCTTCCCCGGCCTGTCCTTCTTTAGTAACGGTGACTCCCGCAAAGGCGGTGTCGCAATAATTCTTAGCCCCTCCTTTTCGCCTTCATCGCTTAAATTCGACGAAATACACAAGGGATCCCTAGCATCCCTAGAATTCCACTACTATGGAAAATTCTATACTATTTTTAATATCTATGCCCCAAGTACGCCTGTAGCTCGGCGAGTTTTTTTTAATGACCTTGGGACACACCTAACGTCCCTCGACAGTCAAAACGCCCTAAAAAACCAAGACAATCATGTTTGTATTGGTGGAGATTTTAACTGCACCCTCCAACCCCAACTAGACAGGAACAGTGCAGAGCCCCATCCTGCCTCCACAATCCCTCTCACCAAATTTTTAAAACAAATGAATTTGACAGATATATGGCGGGTACAGCACCCATCAATCAGGCAATACACATGGTGTCGATGCATTCAGGGTAATATTGTACTTGCTCGCTTGGACAAGTTTTATATTAATCCTCCACTTGAACGCCTCGTTCTGTCATCCAAAATTTGCCCATCAGGATTCTCGGACCACAGCGCAACATTTCTCAAAATTTCTGCCCCCTGCCCGAAACACAAGAGTGCTTTTTGGAAATTTAATAACAACTTACTTGATGATAGTACCTTTAAGGACATTTTTCCGGAAATTTGGAATATTCTGGTTGCCTCCCAAGGGAATTTCTCAAACCTCAGACAATGGTGGGATAATGCCAAAACGCACATCAGACTGTTCTGCCAACAATATCGTGCGTATGGTGTTCAAGAGGAAAGAAAAACCACAACCTTACTTGAAGATGAAATCCTGGAATTACAGGAACAGCTTCAGGGAACCGCAAGTGTGAGCTACCAGGGAATGAGGCAACAAATCCATGGAAAAACGGCCTTGTTTCCGAATCCGAATCCGAATCCGAATCCGAACCAATCCGAATCCATTCCATATCCGAAAGGCGAGCACAAAATGCTTTATTGCGCCTGAAGATGAGGTACATACACGACCTTGATGCTCCAACCAAATTCTTCTTCAGCCTTAAAAGGGGGGCCTCTTCGTCAATGATTACACGCTTGCTCCATGATGGAGAACTCCTTTATGAAGATGGCAGAATCAGGGAATGTGCCCGGAAACATTTTAAACAACGGTTTATGCGGCATGACATTAACCAGGATGCAATATCGGAACTTGTTTCTAACCTTCCAACATTGGCGGAGGATCAGAAGCAGCAGTTGGAGGATCCTCTTAGGTTACCTGAGCTCACCGCTGCCTTGAAGGCCTTGGAACCTGATAAAGCCCCTGGACTGGATGGGCTGACAAGTGAATTTTTCCAGTTTTTTTTGGGACACCATTGGACCTCACCTACTGCGGGTATTGAATGAATGTTTAGAGGATGGACAACTGCCGTGGAGTTGCCGGAGAGCAGTCACCACCTTAATTCCTAAGAAAGCGGACACTCAACTTATAGAGAACTGGCGTCCTATTTCTGTTTTATGTACGGATTATAAAATTTTAGCCAAAGCCTTGTCTAATCGAATGAAACCTTTTATGAATGTACTAATAGGAGAACATCAATCCTTTTGTATTCCTGGACGTACTATTTTTAATAATATCTTTCTTATCCGTGATACCATTCGGTTTTGTAACAATTTTAATATGAATGTTGGTCTGTTTTTTATTGACCAAGGAAAAGCCTTTGACTGTATTGACCACATGTACCTTTTTAGAGTTTTAGAGAATTTTGGGTTTGGACCTATTTTTATCTCGTACGTTAAACTTTTGTATTGTAATATATCCAGTGTTCTTAAAATTAATCAAGTATTGTGTAGCCCCATTGCTGTACAACGGGGAGTACGGCAAGGTTGCCCGCTATCTGGACTTTTATACTCTCTTGCCATCGAACCTCTTCTGCTCCAGTTACGTACGCACATTTCTGGCTTCACTGGATCAATTCTTACCACACCGCTAAAAGTCTCTGCCTATGCAGATGATGTCTGTATTTATATAAAAAATAGTGCTGACGTCACTGCGGTGGCTCAGGCACTAAAAACATATTGTCAGGCTTGTTCAGGCCAGGTAAACTGGAAGAAGAGTGAAGCCCTTTGGATAGGACCTGGGGATTGCCCGCCAATTGTCCTACCAGGAGGAGTGAACTGGCAGAAAAGTGGCATTAAATACCTCGGTATTTTCCTCGGAAACAACACCTTTGAGCAGCAGAACTGGGTGGGATTACCAGACAAGGTAATGGCAAAACTGGCCCGCTGGAAAGGACTTCTTTTTCAACTTTCGTACCGCGGAAGAACTCTCGTCATTAACAATCTTGTCGCCTCTATGCTATGGCATAAGATGATATGCCTACAACTGCCCGGGAGCCTTCTTTTTACACTGCAAAAGAGCATTGTCGACTTTTTCTGGAGCGGGAAACACTGGCTCCAACCCCCCGTGGCATACTTACCACTCACTGAAGGTGGCCAAGGTCTTATTGATATCCGCAGCCGGATTATGGTCTTCCGGCTTCATATCGTGCGCCAACTTGTATATGGAGATGAAGCCCTACTCTGGAGGCCTCTGGCTAACTGCATATTACAGCTTACATGCAAACTGGGTTACGACCGAGAACTTTTCTTGATGAACCCTCATCAAATCGATTCATCCTTGCTGCCCACCTTTTACCAAGGGGTGATGAACGCCTGGCAAGCCCTGTCCTTTTCCCGTGAAATGGCAACATACAACATGGAAATGTTGTTGAATGAGCCCCTATGCTACAACCCCTTCCTGGAAAACAGCTTGAATAATAGGGGACTCGTTCAACGCTTTATTGATGCCAAGCTGCTACGAGTGAAAGACCTCATGACAGAGTCTGGGAGCTGCCGGCTGAGTGCTGCCGCTGTGGCACAAAAAACCGGAATAAAATCTGTCAGGATCATCTCTCGGTTCCTTCAAGGGATATCCACAACGTATCGTAATACCTGCGAGGAACTTGGCCCTTCCCCCGAGGAAACAGCGGGTGACTTCCCCAAACTCCTAGTCTTCAGCCCGCCACTTAATCTGTCCCCTGGCCTGAACAGCCCTGATGATACTGCATTATCCCTTCCCGCCTTTCCAAAGAAAACTTTGTACAACGCGTACGTTAAAATTTTATACGCAAAAACATTTTCTGAGCACCCGAGGCTTCGATGGCGGGATGTTTTACCCCCAATACCCCCCAATTGCCCCAATTGGCGAAGTTTTTATCTCTTGCCTACTCCAAAGTATGTTGGAGATATTCAATGGAAACTTGTACACTGGATTTTACCTTATAATGTTTTACTGAACCGGTTTTCTACTGCTAACTCTAATCTATGCCCTTTCTGTGCATCCATTGAAACCCTACCGCATATATACCTTGAGTGTGAACGATTGCAACCTCTTTTTACATTCCTTCAGGAACGCTTTGTGAAGCTTGGTTCCCTCTTCAATCACAATGTTTTTATTTATGGTGTTTTAGGACCGTCTTCCCTTAGGAATGTGGTTTTAATGAATTTTTTAATTGGCCAAGCCAAGTTTGCAATTTATAAATCCAGGAAGAAAAAAATGGGAAGCGCTTCTGACTCGTCATGTGATGTACTGCTCACCTTTAAGGCTCTTGTAAATGCAAGACTAAAGCTAGAGTACCGGTTTTTTAAAATGAACAAGACTTTAACATGTTTTAAAGAAAAGTGGGTTTTTAATGATGTCATATGCACACTTGATGATGATGATTTGAAAATAACCTTTCCTTGAGACCATTTTATTGTGTTTTGTTTCTTTGTGACTGAACATAACTGATTTTTTGTACTCTTGTAATAAAAGGAAGAAACAGTCAGTCTCTCTTTCTTTTTCCATTACATTTGCGGTTGTCCCCGACTAAAGCCACCAAACTATTTTCACAGATCAATAACAATGTAATACAGGCTTGGATTACTCACAGCACGACGTTTATCAAGTACTAGCAAAAATACCCCTCCCCAGTGATGGGAAAAGATAGACAATACATGGTGGTGGTGACTGGTGAGAATAACCACAGAAGATGACAGACAGTTGGCCGGGGAAATTCAATCCATCCTGTAGCGCTAAACTTCACCACAGGTGGCGCTATTCACATCAACTGCAACAGTGAGGAAGTTTACACCATTGTTTCTGGGGGTTTCCCGTCGGCCGAAGGAACCTCTCACTCCACTAAAACCTAGGCAGTACAACCTTTTACCTCTGACAAATTTGGTCCAAATGCGTCCACAGGTGTAGGACTGTATATGTGACAAACAGACAGACAGACAGATCGACATTTATAGTTATAAGATTGATTTGTGTTTTCAGGTTTAAAACTCGCTGGCATAATTATTGTTAGAGCAGCCTCTCTGAATCTGGGCGGGTGACGGTTCGAACCCGAATCCGGCTCAATCATACCAAAGACTAGAAATGGTACGTGCAGACTGCAGATTCCTCATTTGATACTCAACACTTAAAGGGTATAACATGGCCTAGCTCCATAGGTTTGCATCCACGAGGAGGAAATTCCTCATTTGCCTCGCTGAGTGTGGAGAGAAGAGCAGAAGCGACGTTGTAAAGGTAGTGTCGCTAAAGATACTGTACGACACAACGATGGAATCATCTGGAAAAGGAAGAGAAGGGTATTGGATCTAGGTAGTTTATATCTATGAGGAATAGGATTGGGCCCAGGACACTGCCGGGCGAGGAGCACTCCACTGGAAGAGGAGAGGGTTTATTGATCGGCATGTGTTGACTGCACGAGTCGAGGAAGTTAAAAATCCAGGTATTAAGGTAACCTTGTATAGCACAGGCAACAAGGTTGTCAGACTGCAGAATGAAAAAATTGTGTCGAATGCTTGATATACATCCAAGGAGATGGTCTAGATCCCAAGATAGAGATTGAGGAATTATGTTCCAACCATTGCTGAGAGAACAGCAGCAGCATGTGTAGGGTTGGGTGACAGGAACAGAATCGAAACTGATGGGCAGAGATCAGACTGTTTGAAAAGAAGAAATATGGCATTGGCAACGCTGATTGATTCCATGACTTTCCTTAAAATTGAAAGGAATCTTATTGGTTCGTTGTTGGGGGAACCAATGGTGAAAGGCTACACAAAGCTGACGGATGCTCGCACGGACTATGTTGGCGTGGAAGCCATGCCTGGCGTAGGGAGTATAAAATCCCAGGACACATCTTTGTTTTGTAGTGCCGTGTACGGCCGAGTGAGGCCGCTGTGGGTGGGGCCGAGTGAGGTCGGTGTTGCCATTGCCTGGAATAAAGATGGTGCTTGATCCTATCTGCATGTCCGCATCTTTAAAACAAAGACATTACAATTGGCGACGAGGATTTTTCAGACCATGGCTACGTCGTCAACTTTGAACTCTTTGCGCAGCAGCTGAGCTTTTATTTCATCCCTAAGGACATAGTCCAGGTGGGGAAGCAGAAAGCGATTCTTCTATCGTCCCTCTCGGCGGAGGTTTTCCATTTGCTGTGTGATTTGTTTTCTCCGGCAAGGACGTCGGATGATGCTGTCACCTACGAGTCCATAGTGAAGACGTTGCACGACCATAGTAAACCAGGCAAGTCACCACAGTTATCGTGGTGCGAGTTCGACAACCTGGTTCGGTTTCCCGATGAGAGCGTAGCTGATTTCGTGGCCAGGCTGAAGCACCTGGCGGGGGATTGTTGTTTTGGTGACTGTGAACGATCACAGAGATTGAAGATCGTTTTATCACGGAATTGCGAGATGAGAAGATGGTCGCGTCAATTTTACGAATAACGTTTGAAGAGATTACATTTGCTAAAGCGGTTCAAACTGCGGCTTTTGTGGGACAAGTTAGAAAGGATGTTCGCGCCATTGTTGGGGAGGACTCTGCAGTTAATGCCACAGCTGCTGGAGGGTCACGTGCTCGCAATTCTCCTGCGGGAGGGTCACGTGCTCACAATTCTCCAACTGGGTCGGTGGATCAACGTTCTTCTTCTTCTGCTTCTTCTTCTTCTTCTCGCCGGGTACATGCAAGCAGTGCATTACAGGGACAACTACCACAGCAGCCTTGTTCGGGATGTGGTGGTTCACATTCTTGTATGAGCTGTCCATTTCGGAATGCGGTGTGTCCCCGGTGTGGTAAGACGGGCCATGTGCGGAGGGTCTATCGGGGTCGGGCCAATTGTTATGGATACGTAACATACCAATTGTTACGATACCAATTGTTACGATACCAATTACGATACATTGATACGTTACGATACCAATTGTTACGATACCAATTACGATACATTGATACGTTACGATACCAATTGTTACGATACCAATTACGATACCAATTACGATACATTGATACGTTACGATACCAATTGTTACGATATTTTTTTTTTTTTTTTTTTTTGTATACTGAATCGAGGCTCGTGAAAGAGCTCGTGAAAGATACCAATTACGATACATTGATACGTTATGATACCAATTGTTACGATACCAATTACGATACATTGATACGTTACGATACCAATTGTTACGGATACGGGGACGGCGCTTCCCCTTATTGGGGGGTGGGGGGGTTAATCCCCCTTCTATTTTCACTGGCCGTCTCCGCTCCTGAAGCTACCCCGCTCCACAAGGCAGGGGGGGCAACCTCGTTCAAGACCGCGGACAAGATGTTAATTGCCGAGCGGATGGCAGCCCGCGGCTCGAACCATTAACAGAAACTAACCCGATCCTATTCGTTGGCCAAATCGTGCCACAGGTATCCAATGGGGAAATCACTAAAACGAAACGGATGTAAAGGAAAGAAGGCAAGGTAGGAAGAACAAATATAATTTATTACTACTATTATGTACAAGACCAAAGAAACCAAGGAAGGAGGAAAAATACGAAAATAAAGACAGAAGGAGGAGAAGACACAGTGCAATTATTAGAGGGGGTCGGTTGACGTGGTCGAGGCTGGCAGTGAGTTTGATCAACAGAGCATGTTTCCGATGATGTCAGCTGCGAATCACCCCTTTGTGGTGGCTGTCAGTGTGAATGGCAGGCCAGCCAACTTCACAGTGGATACCGGGGCATCAGTCAGTCGCGTGAGTAAACGGACCTGGCATCAGTTGGGTTGTCCGGTGTTAGCCTCTACATACTGACGTCATACTTACACAGGGGAGATGATAAAGCCATTAGGCTTGATGGATGTGTTGGTTCGTTATCGGGACCAGCAAGCGGTGTTGCCCCTGCATATGTTTGATGGTTCTGGACCATCTCTACTTTGTCGTGATTGGTTGCACACCATCCGTCTGGATTGGGCAAACATTTACAGTGTGCATACGTAATTTCCGTCTCCTTCACACTTGGAGGGGATCTTGGGAAAACACCAAGTTCCATTCGGGCCTGCACTTGGGAAGCTCAAAGGTGCTCAAGGTCACCTGCACCTGAAAGAGGGTGTCAGTCCGTGATTCTGTAAGTCTCGAACAGTGCCATATGCCCTTCGCGATCGGGTCAAAGTGGAGCTCGATTGATTGGAAAAGATTAGGGTCATTGAACAGGTGGAACACTCTGAGTGGGCGATGCCCGTGGTCACATTGCTTAAGTGGATTGGAGGTATCCTCCTGTGTGGTGATTTTAAAGCGACCGTTAACCCCAACCTCTGAGTGGAGCAGTATCCACTGCCATCCATTGACGAGATATATTCAAAGTTGGCGGGGAGTGGGTACTTCATGAAGTTGGACTTGTGCGATGCGTACTTTCATCTAGAGATCGCGCCGGAGGATCGTCACCTCCTGACCATCAATACGTGTCAGGGTATGTACCAGTATACCCGTCTTTGTTTTGGGATCGCTTGAGCTCCGGCAATGTGGCAGAAGGCGATGGATCGTCTTTGTACCGACTTACCTGCACAATGCTACTTGGATGACATCCTCATTGCGGGCACTACGGCCGAACAACATCTTGAGAACATTGACAAGGTGATGTCTAAGTTAGCTGACCATGACCTTCGCTTGAACATGGACACATGCTTATTCTTTCAGAAGCGAGTGGAGTACCTAGCCCCAGAGGGGCTGTCGAAAACCCCTCAAAGTTGATGCTATAGCTATAGCCCAGCCCAAGGGACAAAGTTCAGCTTTGTTCCTTCATTGGGCCTGCTCAGTATTACCAGAGGTATGTCAGCAACCTAAGCACTGAGCTTGCTCCGCTGACTCGCATGTTGCATCGAGATGTTTGTTGGAGGTGGAGTTCGGTGGAACAAGCAGCATTTGAACGAGTCAAAGCTCGTCTTACTGCAGACACAGTACTCACACATTACAAACCTTCACATCCTCTCATTCTGGTGTGTGACAGCTCGTCGTACGGCATTGGTGCTGTCTTGTCTCAGGTAATGAGTGACGGTGCTGAGCGTCCGGTGTGCTTTGTATCATGTGATCTGACAACCACAGAGCAGAACTATGCTCAGATTGAGTGTGAAGCACTAGTTTGGTATGGGGCATGTTGAAATTTTGTCAGTACTTGATAGTTCGGCATTTTCTCCCACAAACTGATCATCAGCTGCTTCAGTTCTTGTTTAATCCTCAGAAAGGCATTCCAGTCACTACCGCTACTTGGCTACAGAGATGGTGTCTTGTCCTCAGTGCGTACGACTATGAAATCAAATTTCATGCTTCCGAACGGCACGCTAACTGTGATGGCCCATCTCGATTGCTGTCTATAAAGGCTGGTGCCGAACCTGCGGATGAGGTCGAGGTGTTCATGTTGGAACAGATTGAATCTGGTCCGGCAATCGCTGCGGAAGTGGCCGCTGCCATTCGTCGTGATCCTGTGTTGTCACGTGTTGCACATGTTGTTTTGTCAGGTTTTTGGTGCGAGTTGCCCTCGACGTCAGAATATGCTCCATATGTGTCACGTGTCTCTGAGCTGTCTTCAGCTCAAGGTTGTGTAATGTGGGGCATGAGGGTGGTCATTCCTGCTGCTTTACATCAGCGCTGTCTCAATGAGTTGCATTAGGGTCATTTGGGTGTGGTCAAAACAAAGAGTTTAGCCCGGAGTTTGTTGGGATGGCCTGGGCTTGATGTGGACATCGAGCGGATGGTAAAAGCATGTGATACGTGTCAAACTGATGCTGATAATCTTTCACGTGTGTTGTTATGGCCGCCTGATGACAGAGTGTGGCAGCGCGTTCATGTAGATTTTGCAGTCCCAGTCATGGGCCGCATGTTTCTGGTGGTGATCGACGTTTACTCAAAGTGGCCAGAAATAGCTATAATGCAGTCTACCTCGACAGAGAACACGGTGGAGCATCTGCGGAGTATTTTTGCGCACAAGGGGGTTCCGGAGATTTTAGTTTCGGATAATTATGGTTCACAGTTTGTATCTGAGGTGTTTGCTGTGTTCAAGCGTGCTAATGGTATCAAACACCTGAGGTCGGCACCTTACCACCCAGCTAAAAATGGCCAGGCTGACTCATTTGTCAAAACATTGAAACATGCCTTGCGTAGAGGCCAAGCGGTTCGATCTGTGCAGAGTAGGGTTGATGTGTTTTTGCTTGTCTATCATAATTCAGTGCATTTTACTGCACAGGAAACACCTGCATTCCACATGTATGGCCGACAGTTGCGGTCCTGGATTTGCTTTGACCTGGTGCACCTGAAGTTGTGATGGCGACCAATGTTTGTTCATTCACGGTGGACCATCCAGTTTTGGCACGGGACTATGTACACCGACACAAATGGGTGCCGGCTGTCGTGGTCAGAGTTTTCAGTCTGGCTAACTACATTGTTCGTACTTTCGTCTGGCTTATCTGGAAACGTCATGTGAATCGGTTGTTGTCTCATGGATCCAGTCATTCACACACAACCAATTCCGTTCCCCCGCACAATGTCTCCTAATCCATTGAGGTGCCCGTGACCACGTTTTGGCCAGCTGCCCATCCATCTATGGAGCCGGATGTTTATGGCAGTGAGAGTAGTGTGGATGTTTCTCCAGTTTCGGTTGAGCCTAATTTGGTGCCTGGTGGGGAGCCATCATCTGTTTCCAATGCCTCACCATCACTGGTTGTGTCCACGGCTCAATGCCCGTGAGTTTCTTCTAGACGCATTGTGCGACCAGCATATTTGAAAGACTATGTGACTTAAGGGGGGAGGAGAGTAGTGCCATGTACGGCTGAGTGAGGCCGCTGTGTGCGGGGTCGAGTGAGGACTGTGTTGCTGTTGCCTGGAATAAAGATAGTGCTTGATCCTATCTGTGTGTCCGCATCTTCATAACAAAGACATTGCAGGTTTAGGGTGTGCATGTCAGAAACGCCTTGTTATGAGCAGGGCCGTGGTGTGCACATCAGGAACGCCTCCATACAAGCTGCCGATGCGAGAACACCGCCATACGAGCCGCCGCTGCGAGAACACCTCAGAACAAGCCACACTTGCGAGAACACCTCAGAACAAGCCGCCGCTGCGAGAACACCTCAGAACAAGCCGCCGCTGCGAGAACACCTCAGAACAAGCTGACGCTGCGAGAACACCTCAGAACAAGCCGACGCTTTGAGAACACCTCAGAACAAGCCGACGCTTTGAGAACACCTCAGAACAAGCCGCCGCTTTGAGAACACCTCAGAACAAGCCGCCGCTTGGAGAACACCTCAGAAAAAGCTGACGCTTTGAGAACACCTCAGAACAAGCCGCCGCTGCGAGAACACCTCAGAACGAGCCGCCGCTGCGAGAACACCTCCGTACGAGCCGCCGCTGCGAGAACACCTCAGAACAAGCCGCAGCTGTGAGAACACCTCAGAACAAGCCGCCACTGCAAGAACGCCTCTATGAGCTGCAGCTGCGAGAACACCTCAGAACAAGCTGCAGCTGCGAGAACACCTCAGAACAAGCCGCAGCTGCGAGAACACCTCAGAACAAGCCGCAGCTGCGAGAACACCTCAGAACAAGCCGCCGCTGCGAGAACACCTCAGAACAAGCCGTAGCTGCGAGAACACCTCAGAACAAGCCGCAGCTGAGAGAACACCTCAGAACAAGCCGCAGCTGCGAGAACACCTCAGAACAAGCCGCAGCTGTGAGAACACCTCAGAACAAGCTGCAGCTGCGAAAACACCTCCGTGCAAGCTGCCGCTGTGAGAACTCCTCAGAAGAAGGTCCCGCTGTGAGAAGTCTTCTTACAGGTACTGCCTGCTCGAAGGTTGCCTGTCAATACAAGCTGGCCTGGATGCTGGAGTGAGCTGAGGGCAGCACAAAGAGAGGGCACAGTGACACCACAGAGGCCCTGGCGTTCCACAGTCACTCTCCTCATCAAGATGACCTCATTATCACACCACGTATTCCTGTCACTACATTAACGATCCATCGCTCTCCTCCTCTCTCTGTCCTTGCCCCCCCTCTCCCCCTGTATTATTTAGGCCCAACCCAGCCCCGTCTTGCTGGGTAAGGTAAACCCATACTCCAAACTGCCTCTTCATTCTTGCTTTTTTTTCTTTTCTTCTTCTCGCGGATTGGTTCCAGGTACCTTGTCTCGTTTGTGCTCAGGTTTATTACAAGGATACCCGTAGCTAAGGATAAGTCTGCTCTTTTGTTCTTTTTTTACTTTGCTTGTTTTTTCTGTAAATACATATTGCCATTGATTTTGCTTTGGTGAATAAAGAGCTGAAAATGGTGTTCTTCACCATTGCTTTGTAATAAACAATAGTTGTGCTTTTTTCATCTGCTTCACTCTCATCCTTACTTTCATTGATTCAACATACAGGTGTACGTAATGGATAGCTGGGAGTTCTGCCCCACTGTGGCGAGTGTGGTTGGCCAACGTTCACTTACGGTTCGCTCGGCCATCGTAGTAATAGTATTTGTGGAATACGGATGAACACTGAGGGCACGGTCCTTAGCTGAGATCATTATGCCATCAACAGGTATCATGATGACAAGGCGAGAGGACCCTGTTGGAGCACATTATCCCAACCGACATCCACGGTGGCGTAACAACCCGTCGGGCTGCAGAGTTATCCGTGGCTTGGTGGCCTCAGGTCCGGATGTCATGGAGCAGGAACACCCTTGTGGTAACCCCTGAAGCTCAGTGCCATAACAATATTATGCTGTTATCATGAGTGTTGTTATTACTTTTGTTATTAGAAGTGGCCTTGGAAAAACGTAATGATTAGCTATCTTAACACAGACATACACCTCAACACAGATTTCGCCCAAGGCAGAAATCCCCCTTGCGGAGGGGGGCAAATTACGTCGCTACAACTTCCTCACGTTACCCTTAGTCCTCCTGCTAAATTTGGTTGAGATTGGATAAGTAACGACCGAATGTATTTCGGTAAAACAAACAAAAAAATACACAGACAGACAGACAGATACCAAATTGCGTATTTTAGTATGATTATTATTTTATTCTACCATAATAAGCTAATGCTTCAGCAAAAAGCATGTCTATCGAAGCTCGATATCGGGCCATCGACTTATTACATATGCATGGGGGTTCAGCTCAGGGTGCCCATGATGCTTATGGAGCACCCCAAGGAAGATGCCGACAGGAACAGGTTGGAACGCTTGCATACCGATATATATGGCGTACGATGGTTGAACAACCCATGGGTATATATGGGTTAATATCACTTCAACTCCACAACTCTTTTGTGTTTTCACTTTTGTGTTTTCACCCCTCTTTCATCTTTCAACATCCATGTCCCACAAACCCACTTTGTCACCCCAAAATGACCAGCTGGTTCTTTGGGACACCTGTGTTCTTTGTCGATGCTTGGGCTGACTATATGTTGGGCAGATTATGTCTTCAACATTGGCTCCAAATCCCGTGGAATCATCTTCCCGAGTCTGTTCGATGTGATGTGATCTTCCCTCTCGGCCTTGAGGTTTGCTGCCCATCACCACCTTGTGGCCTTTCCCTCCCCTATTTCTACTGAGATCCTGTCCCCCTTTCACCTGCAACTCCTTTAGACGAACCCCATGTTGTGGTGCATCCCTATGTTTTTTAATGATGCAGCTGTTTCCCCTTTGCCCCCATTTTGTCTGTTAATTGCTGTGTTTAATATTTTGGAAGACATAGTCGAGGTCCATGGAAGAGTTGGTAAACTGAACAGATCAGGACATAACAGGATGCAAAATGATTAGTAGAGAGGGAAAACATCAACAGCAGTGGTGAAGGCCAAGGTAGAGGGGGATTTGGATAAAAAATGGGTGTGAGGAGGAATGGGGGCAGGAGACAATGCATTGGGTGGACAAGATGATTTGACCAGTTTGTGATTTTGTCAAGGTCTAAAGAGAAGAAGAAGATGCAGCCTACCTGTTTGAAGGATGACGGATGTCACGGCACAAGGTGGAGTCATCAGTAAATAGATAAAGAGGATTTTCCAGAGAGTCAGAGAGATTATTGATGAAGATCAGGACGAGGACAAGGCCCAGAACACTGCCATGGGGAACTCCAGCCTTGACAGGGAGAGGAGATGAGAGGATTCCATTGATTGCCACATGTTGGGTACAAGTCAGTAAGTCATGTGTGCAGTTTACCTTGGATTCCATAGGTCGAGAGTTTGGAGAGCAAGGCAGGATGTATCAAAAATGTATCAAAATCACGAGATATGTTCAGGGAGACGGCTCTGATTTCCTGTCTGACATTGAAGGCCTCCATCCATTGTTGAGGAAGTAGAAGCAGCATGTCCAAGGTGGAGTGACCTGGTGTTGCGAGGGTAGTTTAAGCTAAATATCTTCCTGTGCTTGATTAATATGGTCAACCTTAGCCCTCTATTGTTCAGCTCTTCCATGAGCCTCGACATCTGCATAAAACACATTGATTTAAATTAAATGTCGATCGTCATATTTAAGAAGGTATGAATCAAAATAAACCTCAATATTTACATACGTAACGAGAACATTGCTCAGTGGAGAACACACCTAGGCCAGGCTGAAGAATTTACCTTTTGTATCCCACTGATAGCCCGGATCTAGATCCGGACCTGAACCAATATCGAATCGGCTTCTTCTTGTCCCACACCCAACCTGTCCACCAGGTTTTGTCCGAATCCGTTCACAACATTTTCAGGTATGCTGCTCACAGACGGACAAACAGAAAACAACAGACAGAAAAGCACGAGTGAAAACGTATAACCTCAATCTACCTTCGGTGGTGAAGGTAATCATTAAATACCCTGGATTGCTGATTTCTGCTGATTTGTCTCCCCCTGCTGGGTACCTCTTTACGTTTCTGGGTACCTGGAGAGATGAAACTGTGTGTATTTCAAGCAAGGTGAATCCGAAAGATAATGCCAATTCGGATGTGGAAGGGTGAGGAAGAAGGGGATGGATTTAGAAGGAATCGAGGGTGTAGGGATCAATTTTTAGCTCACCTGGAATGAAGTTGAGGTGAGCTTATGCGATGGCGCGTCGTCCGTCCGTCCTTCCTTAAGCACTTGAAACTTCTTTTCCGAAACCGCTGATGGGATTGCGACCAAATTTGGCACAAGTGATAAATTGCTGTGTTGTGAATAAAATTTGTTCACGGAATTAAAAAAAAAAATCGGGGTCTAAGGGGGTCAAAGTGGGTCCAGGTTTGACCCCCCAAAATAGGAATTTGCTTATTCCTCTGAAACTATGCACACTATTTCGATGAAACTTTACCACGACCTTCACCACCCATGCTGTACCAAAATTTGGTCAGGGCATGAAAAAAAATCTGCCCCTTTGGGGATCTACAGGGGGGGGGGGGGGGTTGGGGTTGCCCCCCAAAATAGGTATTTTTTTGCTTGTTTAAAGTCTTATGATTGTGTTAGTATGATTCGACATGCTGCCCTGTTTTATAGCAACCATTGAAACTGGTTTAAAATACCTTTAGTCAGTGCACTATACAGTATATTCTCCCAGGTGAGCGCCAGGGGTGTTGCCCCTATGTTGTACTTGAAGATCTGAGCCCCCCACCCTCGTCAATTCCTGGAGCAGTGACCATATACCTTAGATACCCAAACTTGTCGACATCCGTTCGGCCAGGTCATTATCCATGACAGCAGGAGAAGGAGCTGGGGTAGAGAGAGAAAATGGCGGTGATCGAGTTAAGACTGTTTACCGTATACCTGTGGTACGGATCTGATTTTATTATTTATTTATTTTTGGTGTGCATGGCCGAGGCTCATGGAAGAGCTGGTACACTGAATGGATCAGGACATAACAGGATGCAAAAGGAACAGTAGAGAAAGGGGGATACACCAACAACAGAGTAGAATAGAAAGCCAGGAGGCAGAGTAGAGGAGGAATGGGGTGGACAAGATGAATACAGAATGAAACTCCAAGGAGGAGAAACTAGATGTTTGGATGGAGGAGGGTTTGAGTGTGAGTGTGGAGAGGGAGAGGATGCCCAGTTGGCAGCTGGCTTTAGACCAGGAGGCCAACTTTGAAATGTGGTTTGCCCAAGAAAAATAATGGCTGATCATGGCTGACCCACTGCTTTGGGTAAAACGTGCCTGTCCACAGTTATTTGGGCCAAGTGATTCTTCGGGCCTTGCACTGGCACATATCGGAAGCACGGCGGAAGTTATTGCTGTACATACATCCGTCCTTTGGACGAGCTGAAAATGTTCTCCAACTCTCTCGTTTTGTAGAGGCACCGCCTTTCCCTCAGGTATTTTTCCAAGTATTTTTGGCTTCTTTTCAAAGCTTTGTTGCCATTTCAGGTAGCAATCCACATTCTGCATGCACGATGTGTATGTTACTATGTTCCGATAGCCGCTGTTGCTCGTGGGTTGCTGCACATGCACACTGAGGATGACGTCATTTCCAAAGTCCCATGTTCCTCAAGAGGCTCCATATTACTCCAGGCATGATGGGATCAGTAAGAATCAAGTCTCCTTGTGCTGGACATTCACAGCATAAATCCACATCTCCAAGGTGCAGGAAATGTTCCCAGCATGGAGCAGTGGAGCACCTCCCCTCCTCCAGGCTACATGACATTCCCTCGCCCTCCCCCAGCTCCCCTCCCTTACACATGTGTGGTTTCGTTGATAGATCTCACACATCGGTATTCCCAAATGCCAACACCTGCCCGTGTTATCGACCACTGGTTCAAATATGAATCAATCATTCATACGTGCTTGATTCTGGTGCTGGTCCTGGTCCTGATCCTGATGCTGGTGCTGATCCTGGTGCTGGTCCTGGTCCTGGTGCTGGTGCTGGTCCTGGTGCTGGTCCTGGTCCTGGTCCTGGTACTGGTCCTGGCCCTGGTCCTGGTCTTGGTCCTGGTCCTGATGCTGGTGCTGAGGCTGATGCTGGGGCTGGGGCTGGTCCTGATCCTGGTCCTGGTCCTGGTCCTGGTGCTGAGGCTGGTGCTAGTCTTGGTGCTGGTCCTGGTGCTGGGGCTGGTCCTGGTGCTGGTCCTGGTCCTGACCCTGGTCCTGATGCTGGGGCTGATCCTGGTGCTGGTACTGTTCCTGATGCTGGTCCTGGTGCTGATGCTGGGTCTGATCCTGATGCTGGGGCTGGTCCTGGTCCTCAAACTCTCCTTTTAACATGATTTACTCATTAAGACTTCATTAAACTTCGTATAAACGGCGAAAGCTATTACTCACTCTCGAGCACTCAGAACAAACATACAGTTTTTGATCATAACGAATGAAGAACGTGTTGGGAATAAACCCTGGGAAACCATTAAGCGTAATGACGTCATCGCTCGTAACCAATGCGGCGACGTACGTGGCTACGTCATCCAGGTGTGTTCTCGCCATCTGCAGACTTGGTGCTGTTTGCGGAACTGTCTCCGCTCACGTCTGGGTTACCTGTCCAGGTGACCAAGTTCGAGAGTCGAGTGGAACCAAGACATGGCGTGTGGGATTGGCACGGCCACCTGTTCCGCTCTCACCTACCGCGGTCTCAAGTACTCGTTATTCGTGTACTGCTTTCTTTTCTGGGTTCGTTATCAGATCTCTCACCTTATTACTCTGCCGATCGTCTCTGACGCCATTTAGCGCACCGCACACACATATGCGCGCATGAGTCGCGTGCACACACCTTCAGACCTTCTCTTTCCATTTTGATTGTATGTAGGTTTGATGATTTTTAAACAGGTGTGTTTAATAATTCCACTTTCTGCAGCATGTAACCACACCTCTAACTCCTCCCCTTCTCACCTTCACTAGCACACCACGCCCCTTTCACGTCTCTTCACTCCAATCAGATGTAACTTTTTGTAAACTAGCCCATCGGGCAGAGCCGTCTAGAACACAGTGTATGTATGTATGTATGTATGTATGTATGTATGTATGTATGTATGTATGTACGTACGTATGTCCATCCCATCAAACGTATACCAATCAGAGCTGAGAGTCTGGTCACATGATAGGGTGATGTGATTACGTCTGATGTCATTACGGCGGTGCGGCGGCCGACTCTCCACACTCCGCCATTTTCATTTACTAGGGCATTGCCCGTACTATATCTATATCTAAAATTATATCCCCCCCCTCTATTTACATGAAATGGTTTGGTCCAAAGCGAACGGCTTCCGGAGTTTGGTAAAGAAATCGCCATCGCGTGCACAAACGCGCAGGAAAGCGAATGAATCGCAAATTCGTTTTTATTAGTTTTAAAACATAGTTTAACGCCAACATAGTTTGCAAACGTGAAATAAATGAATACGCTCTCAAATGTGCCATCCGAGGCAGAGTGTGTCCGCCACGTTCGGCACACGCGATAGTTCGCTGCTCTCTGATTGGTTGAATCGTTTTTTGGACATAGCTCGGTAAGTAATTGTCCGATTAATATGAAACCTTGAAAAGGCACATCCTCGGGTCCCCAGCAATATACCTGGCAAGTTAAAAGTATATCGGACCCGTGGTTGTCGAGAAACAGCGGTCACAGACAAACGTACAAACGTACAAACAGAGATTACTGGAATTATAGATAGATATGCCGTTCATGCCGAACATATTGTCGAACCTGTCATATATCACAATCGCCATGCGTTTTACGTTTTTCATTCAGTGTGAATCCTGGTGTCCACAGTTATTTACGGTCCTGGTCGTAATACCTTTACGTTTTTCATTCAGTGTGAAACACAAACAAACCGATTGTTAAAATGACCATGAAATATCGAAAGCATCGGCATTACATCTTTTCCAACAATACGGTATGTATAGGCCTGAGGCTTTATGACTCACCGTCCGCTTCGGACAAATTACGCCCAGGTTTCTTAATACAGTGGTATCGTTTCAGTAGTATTATTTTCGTAATAATAATAATAATATTATAGGAAAGATAACCATAACACTTTAATCCCAATGTCGTGAATGGAAAGTTGATGGATTGAAATGGTGTAACCGCGGAAGTAAGGAATTCACCTCGGTTTAAAAAAAATAATATAATTTTTGTAATAATAACGTAACGTTATTATAGTAAATCTAATCATAACACTAATCCCTTTGTAGTGACTGCAACGTTACTAGAGGTTAAATATATATCTAATATATATTAACCCTTTGAGTACGGGATTTATTTTGATAAAAATACCCCCGGTACGGGATTAATTTGGCATTACGGGAATGCAACCACGTACTGACGATCTATTTTTAGGTATAGTCGATGACGTGTAGTAACGTCATCCGTACACAAAACTTTTTCGCGGGTTGCGGCACTGGACGTCATCCGTACTCAAAGGGTTAAAGTAGCGGAAGTTTTGTGTCTGGTTGTCATTCTATGTCATTACGTCTATGATGCCATTACGGCGTAAACACCCACACACTTCGAGAGCGGCAGGAAAGGTCATTCCTCTTTGGGGTATATAGATTACAGTCTCTCTATGATCGGGTCTCAAGAACATTGGGTGTGTGTTTATTTACCAAGTTTCTTGTGGAGAG
The DNA here is from genome assembly GCF_964187855.1 of Myxine glutinosa. Lineage (NCBI taxonomy): Eukaryota > Metazoa > Chordata > Myxini > Myxiniformes > Myxinidae > Myxine > Myxine glutinosa. Next base: position 113,584,307 of record NC_136262.1, read on the forward strand.
ATCGCCAAGTGGTTTAAGCATACGAGCAAGCACTCCATTCAAAACCGTTAAGGAACAACTGGCTCGGTGAGCACTAGCTATCTGCTTGGTAAAGGAGCACACCTCCAACCTTTGTGGGGTACATAGATTACAGTAGATCTTCCCTCAGTTCTGTAAGTAAAACTTACCTCACGGATGTCGGGATTCCTCCAAATTTCTTTGTTTAATGTTATGAACAGCATTAGCGACTGTTTAAAAAGCTAATCATATGTGTTTGTGGTTTATAATATTTTACAAGCCCGGCTACACCGCTGTTAGATTTTCGGTCTTGATTTTGGTACTGTGGTATGTTTATGGTAAAACGAGTACAGGTACGAATCTACCGACTTGGGGATGTTCTCCTTACAGGTGTGATGTACACTGTACAGTACAAAACATGGAGGGAATGCTTTAATTTAATAATAATAATAATAATAATAATAATAACACCCAACGTACACCCCACACTGTGACGTCCTACACTAGGTACAGGTACGGAATTCAAATATGCAGGTGACACAGTTTGGTTCTTGTCACACACCAAACCTGTCCACCAAGTTTCATCCAAATCCGTCCATATGTTTTTGAGTTGTCGTGTTCACAGACGTACAGACAGAGGTGAAAATAAAATCGATTTTGGTGAAGATCCAAATCCAGATACTATAATTATTTCATTCCCAAGGTATTCTTCACCATTGAGTGATAGGATCATGATATCTCCACAATCACTACGCTCAAGCATTCAACAAACTTAGCCAAGGAGAGGAGACCTTGGAAGAGTGGCTCACAGTAGGTATAAGTCCTTCCTCATCCCAAAGTCTAAAGAGACACAACTGCCTCACATATATAGACCAATAACCTGTCTGCCAACAACATACAAACTCCTTACGGGAATCATCACAAAATTGTCCACTGCCTGGATAGACTATACGAAAGCTTTTGATAGTGTCTCACATTCGTGGATGATAAAATGCATGCAAATAGACAAAATCAATCCCCAAATAATCAATCTGATAGAGAAAGCAATGGAGCTCTGGAATACCACATTGATATTACAGCACTCGGAAGGAAAGATTGAAATACCAGGAATGAAGATGCATCGAGGAATCTTCCAGGGAGACAGCCATTCATCCCTCCTGTTTTGCCTGGCCCTGGACCCACTGAGCAACCTCATTAATGAGCAAGGAATTGGATACAACCCGACGTCAAATAAGAGAACGTACAAAGACACAAAAAGTTGACACATCAACTTTACATGGATTATTTAAAACTCTTTCACCAAACGACGAAAAATTGGGAGAACAACTCAAATTAGTGAAACAGTACTCTGACATTCAAATGGAATTTGGCCTGGTTAATTATGCCAAGTGTACATTCATACAAGGTAGACCAACTAACATGGACAACATAAAAATTTACACAAATACAACAATACAGGAGCTAGACAACTACGCATCTCACAAATACCTCGGAGTAGAATATGTCACAACCAAATATGTCACAACCAAATACCAAATATGTCACAACCACAACCAAAAAAGGCCACCAAATATGTCACAACAAATTAGCAAACCAATTACCAAATAATACCTGGGTAGAACGAGGCTGATCCTGAAAACATACCTTTCTCCAAGGAACAAAATCAAAGTGATAAACCAACTCGTAATACCAGTATTCCAGTACAGCTGCAGCCACAATCAGATAAACTGGTGTAGGGTTGTAAATAATCTGGCCATAATCAGAAATCAAACTGGCTATCAAAACAAGGAAATACCTCACCATCCACAAAATGTTTTACAAAAATCAATGCATCCCGAGGATGTACCTGCCGATACGAGAATGAGGTAGCAGCTGGATGGAGCTCAACCAACTGCACAGAATGACAACTGTAGGATTGTAAAAATATGTAAAAACTGCAACAGACTACCAAATCCAATTTGTAAGAAAACGCAAAGACAACAAACCAGAGAAGGCATCCCTAACCCACCAAGCAAAAAATTTCCAGACAGGTGCGAATGAAAGATGTCACACAACAAACCCAAACAATAATGAGTACAGTCCCTACAATTGTAAAAAAAATAAAAGAAAAAAACAAGAAAGCAAAATACAAAATGAACTAGAAGGAGCAATCATTGATTGCAGAGCCTCGCCAGGACTTGTTTTCAGTAGTTTTTAAGGCTTTTGTATTAAAACAAATATGGCGCCATAATCACGTGACCAATGACGTCTTCATTTTTTTTTCTACACCAATTTATCCCTAGATGATGCTCAAGAAATTTAGTCTTGATCGGATGAAGTTTTGTTCTTGTTGAATTATGACATCATAATGGAGGCACCTATGACATCATCATCAACATATGTTATTCCACAGGGAGAATTCTTTACAATGAGCCATGTCTCAATTTTTTTCTATGCAGCGCTTTCGGAGATATAGAGGTACATTGTTTTTTGATTTTTCCAAAATTGCGCCTCTACCATGTGACCTATATCATAACTATCATTAAAAAAAAAATTATACTGGAGGAGGTGCTGCTCTGGTCAAAATTTCGTGTCAATTGGAAAGAGAAAAAAAATTGCAGAGAATGTTTTTTTTCATACTGATCAGATCAAGCATTGTACAAGCATGATGTCATAATTAAGGCACCGATTACATCATCATTATCATATCTTATTCCCCATGGGGAGTACTTGACAATGAGCCCTGTTTCAATTTTTTCCATGAGCGGTTTTGGAGCTGTAGAGGTGGAAATTTTTTGCAATATGGCGTCTGTACCACGTGGTCTATGACGTCGTAATTATGAATAAAAGATTATAGAGGCAGAGGCGCTCCTATGGTAAAATTTCGTGTAAGCGAAACTCGCGTTGGAGTTTCGCGAGATCCAAAAGATCCAAAAGATAATTGGATCTCGCGAGATCTCGGAGACGGTGGGAGGGATTTTCGAAGCTCCACACGGTCTCCACGTTTTTCGAAGTTAAGTCTGTTCACAATTGTATTTTGTCGAAACTGTATTTATCTTTCGGTGTGTGAAGTTATTGTGTGCAACTTTGGTTGTTTCTCGGTGTTTATCTTTCATAAATTGATCGTCTGTTTGCCGTGTCGCGAGCAAGGCCTTTGCCACGTCGCGAACGATTTGAAATCGAAGTTAAGTGATTGTTCCCATTTGTATTTTTGTTAAAACTGTATTTATTTATGGTGTTGTACGTATATTGTGTCCCGACGAAGATTTTTCGGTGCAAATCTTTCATACCTGTATTGAAAATCGTGTTAATTCGTGTCGTGTCTTGAGGCCTTGTACAGTGTGCACTGTACAACCTTGAGGCTTTGTTTTTCTCTCAGCGGTCCGTCGTTTGTGATCCAATAACTTTCGTTCTCTGTATTCCCAGTCTTTTCACCCATAGCCTACTTCCTTGTGTAAATCTCAACTCAAAAAAAAAACATTTCCTTCTCTGTTCTCATTCGTTTTTTCATTCTTATTCGTTCGTATTCGTTCGTTCGTTCTTCGACCACGTGTTTCTCCCCCATTTCCCCAGATAGTTTTCACTCATTAACCTTCAATGTTTACACTTTCCCCTCAAGTTATGTATTCCGTCATATTTTATAACACCTTTTTCTTCTTCTTCTTTAAAAGGCTGCTTTCGACTTGCTCACCAAATCAATTCATCCCAAAAAAAATATCCATCTCCTATAGTGCCTTTTTTCTACATTCCCTAAACTCTCCTGCACTCCATCCTCCATCCAGCGTCCTTAAACGTATTTTTAACTCAAAGGTCACAAGAAACTCATTTTGCAATAAATGTTCGTTTCCCATAAATCGTACACTTTCAAAAATCCAATCTCACCCCTCCCCTCCAAATCTTCCCCATAACCCCTCCCCTCCAAATCTTCCCCATCACCCCTCCCCTCCAAATCTTCCCCATCACCCATCCCTTTCAAATCTCCCCCCTTGCCCCCTCCCTCCTAAACTACCCCCTCACCCCTCCACGCCAAGACGCCCCCTCGCCCCTCCCCTCCTAGACTCCTGCCTCACCCCTCCCCTCCAAATCTCCCCCATATCCCATCCCTTTAAAATCCCTCCCCTTGTCCCTTCCCTCCCAAACTCCCCCCTCACCCCTCCCCTTCAAATCTCCCCACCCTCATTGCTTCTCAATTTCCCCCCTCTCACTCCCCCTCCTCAAAGCATCCTCCCCGCTTCTTCCCCCTTCAAACTCTCACCTCCATCTTCCCCAACCTTCTGCCTCGCTCTTCCCCCTCCTCAAATAACACCTCATTGTGGCTCACCCAATCACCATCAAACCTTTTGCCTGCCCCATCCTTCCCTTTCTCCGAGCTATTCTGAAATCTCTGACACACCTTCAACAGCTCTCCCTACCTCTTCCACCTCTTCCACATCTTACCCTACCCCTCCTCCCCCCTGTTCTGTATCTGATGCTCCCCCTTCCTCTTCATTAACGGTATGGATCTCAAACATCCGGGGCCTTCGTTCAAACTTAACTGATCTCTCCATACAGGTTGCTTCTGTCAAACCAGACGTGATCTGCTTAACAGAAACTTTCCTCCTTTATGATGTCTCTGATTCCATAGTATCTCTCCCGGGCTACTCCCTCCTCCGGTATGATAGACCTGAGCCTCGTCCTGGAGGCGGGGTTGCTATCTTTATCAAAAACTCTCTTCCTCACTCGCCCTGCACTGCACTCTCTCCACCTCACCCCCAGGAATACCTCTGGCTACGGCTTCCCCTTCGCTCCCACCTCTTGTTCATATGTGTGTTGTACCATCCACCAAACAGTGATGACTCCATCTACATCTCGCTGTCTGATGATATGGACCAACTTCTATCTACTCATCCCAACTCTCTCTTCCTCATACGTGGTGATTTCAACTGTCATCATGCCAGTTGGCTGGGTGTGGGTCCCTCTCTCACCAGCCATGGCTCCTCAGCAAAGGACTTCTGCGACTCACTGGGACTGACACAATCTGTCAATTTCCCGACCCGGATCTCAGTCAACGGAACATCTTCTCTTCTGGACTTGGTTATGACAAACTTCCCTGAAAATGTCTGCTGCTCTTCTTCTGCTCCGATCGGATCATCTGATCATGTCCTTGTTAAAGTGGACATCTCTCTGACCATCGTCAGGGAGCCTGCTCAGCGTCGACGAGTCTGGCATTTCACTCAGGCCAACTGGCACGGTCTTCAAACAGCCATCAATCATCTGGACTGGTCTCCCATCTCTACCACCTCTGACATCAACTCATCCTGGGAATTCTTCCAAAGTAAATTGCTCTCTCTCATGCACAGATTTATCCCATCCCGTCTTCAGTTGTCATACCCTTCCTCCCGTCCATGGTACACGGAATCTTGTGGTGAGGCTGTTGCCGAGAAACAACTTGCCTTCGTCTCCTGGAAAGCAAATCCAACGGAAGGAAATCTCATTTCCTTTCACAAAGCCCGAAACAAGTGTGTGTCCACCCTCAGGAGAGCCAGGAAACAATATCTCTCCGTTCTCAAGACCGAACTCTCTTATCTGTCTCCCTCTTCCAAATCCTGGTGGCATCTGGTCAAATCCGTTTCTGGTGTTTGTTCCCCCTCCATCCCCTCCCTTACCTCAAACGGCTACACAGCTGACTCCACACGTGAAAAAGCTGAATGCCTCAACTCTGTGTTTGCCTCTAAATCTTGTGTCCCAAACCCATCCCTCTCTGTACCCACCATACCCAGTCGTACCCTGCTGCTACTGGACTCCGTGTCCTTTCCTCCTGACAAGGTGGAAAAGTTTCTGTCAACCCTCGACTCTGATTCTGCAACTGGACCCGACGGCATCAGCCCACGGGTCCTAAAATCCTGCTCTGCTGCTCTATCTCACCCTCTCTCTGTTCTCTTCACCCTCTCTTTTGCTCAAGGTAAACTGCCATCTGCTTGGAAATCAGCCAACATCACCGCTTTGCACAAAAAAGGTGCAAAAACAGATCCTAGCAACTACAGACCAATCAGCCTTCTCCCAATTATCAGCAAAGTCATGGAATCCATCATTGCTTCGGATATGAAATCTTTCCTCTTCTCCAATGGCTTGATCTCTGATCATCAATTTGGTTTCAGACCAGGTCACTCTACTCTGGACATGCTGCTTCTGCTGTCTCAACAATGGATGGAGGTCCTCAATGCCAAACAGGAAATTAGAGCTGTCTCCCTCGACATATCACGTGCCTTCGACACGGTCTGGCACCCCGCTCTGCTCACCAAACTCTCCTCCTTTGGTATCCATGGAAATCTCCACGCATGGCTGGCGGACTTCCTCTCTAGTCGTCGTCAACGTGTGGCCCTGAATGGGTTTCTCTCATCTCCTCTTCCTGTTCAGGCTGGAGTTCCCCAAGGCAGTGTTCTGGGCCCCGTGCTTTTTCTGGTCTTCATCAATGATCTCTCTGACTCTCTCGAAAATCCTCTCTATCTCTTTGCTGATGACTCCACTCTCTGCTGCTCCATTCCTCTTCCCTCAGATCGGCAGTCTGCTGCCTCCTCACTCTCTGAAGACCTGGACAAAATCACAGACTAGTCAAACAAGTGGAACATGTCTTTCAATCCTGACAAATCTCACACTCTTACTATGTCTCTCCGAAAAGATCGACTGGACAACCCTCCCATCTACTTTCTCAACAATCCTCTCCAAGAAGTTCTGTCGCTCAAGATTTTGGGTCTCACTATCTGCCATGATCTTTCTTGGGAAAACCATATTTCCAAGCTGGCCTCCAAAGCCAGTCGCCGACTGGGCATCCTCCGTCGTGCGAAGTCCTTCCTCGGCACACCTGAGCTCCTCACCACATACAAGGCGTTCATCCGCAGCTCAATGGAATACTGTTCTCCCCTATGGGCCGGTGCTCCTGCCTCACACCTAGCTCGGCTTCACGCTGTTGAAACCAAAGCTTTCAGAATTATTGGAATCTCCCGCGATGAAGCTATCTCTGAGGGCCTTTCACTCACTCACCGCAGGCAGGTAGGTGGTCTTTCTGTCTTCTACCGACTCCTCTCCGGCCTTGCACCCCCAGCTCTCTCTGTGCTCTGTCCCCCAAATATTCCTACAGGTCGCACAAGATCTGCCAGCAACCCTCTGATGGTTAAACTGCCGAAATCTCGGCTCTCTGCTCACCTTCACTCTTTCATTCCTCTTTTCTCCCGCCTCTGGAACAAACTCCCTCACTCCCTTCAATCCCACTCCTCCCTCCAGGTCTTTAAAACAGCTGTTCACCACCATCTCTTATCTTCCCCCATCCAAAACCTTGATCTTTTCTACCCCCGCTAATTCACCCCAGATCCACCTTGTTTGAAATTCCAACTTCTTTCCTGGAAGTCCTGGCAGTGTCCATATGTTTTATACCTCTCCCACCGCCCCCTTCCCATGCCCCCCCCCCCCCAAAGCCCTCGCCCTCTCTCAGATCTCTCCATGTCTCCATGTCTCTCGGTCCCTGCTCTCAAATGTTGTGTTTTGTGTCCTTCCCCCTCTCTCCCCATCTTGTCTACCGCTCCCGATGTTGTATGTTTTATGTGTCGGTTTGTCTTTCTGTGTGATTAATGTTCGCTCTTTCACGAGCCTCGATCTTGTATACAAAAAAAAAAAAAAAAAAAAAAAAATCGGACCAACGGTTACCGAAAAAAAAAAAAAATTTAAAGCAGCTTTTCGCTTCGCGAGCGCAAGGTAATGAGCAATAATGGCCATGAGAGTAACAGGATGTGAAAGAATCAATGTGTGTTGAAGAGATCATCGATGGGATGGCAGGATACATGAGACTAGAGGTATGCGCACTCGCCTCAGAGCTGTCTACCCTTGGTTTGAATCTCAACCCAGTTGTAAACTGTCATCCTGGTGTTTTGTGTGAGGACGAGACAACGGAGGCAAGGAGGCACTTCCCAATTGGGAGAACAAGGGGACTGATGAATGCAGGTGGGCAACCAGTCTGGACTTTGGGAGAGTGAGCAGGTAAGGGTTTGTCGGGGAACGCATGCAGCCTCGGGTGGTTTGGGGAGGACATAAATAGTAGAAGGCAGGAAGAGCAAGGACAGATGTACACTTCTGTAAAATGGAGAATCCACAAGCTTGCCACAAGTGGGAGAGTGACACTCCTTGGAAATCCACATCCTGCCTTAAGATACCAATGGTGCGGAAGGTCATCTATCTATAATGCCAGCAATCTCTGTGTGTCTGTCTGTGTGTTTGTCTGTGACCGCTGTTTCTCGACAACCACGGGTCCGATATACTTGAAACTTGCCAGGTATATTGCTGGGGACCCGAGGATGTGCCTTTTCAAGGTTTCATATTAATCGGACAATTACTTACCGAGATATGTCCAAAAAACGCTTCAACCAATCAGAGAGCAGCGAGCTATCACGTATGCCGAACGTGGCGATCAGACTCTGCCTCGGACGGCACATTTGACAGCGTATTCATTTATTTCACGTTGGAAAACTATGTTGCCGTTAAACTATGTTTTAAAACGAATTCAAACTGCGATTAAATTAAAACGATTCATCCTAACTGCGATTTGCGAACTTCCGGACAGTGACGACTTATCTTCCGGCAGCCAATCACAGAACGCTCTGTTGCGTAGGCGTGGCCGATGTGAGACGAGCGGAGCTGAGCGCGTTACGAGCTGACCGCCATTACGGTACGTAATTCGATTTCTTATGCGCATTATTTCTCCCAATTCAGTCAGAGCGAAGGGCGGAAGCGAAGAGCGTTGCTTTTTTTGTTTACGGGCGTACGGGCGGGGTAGAGCGTACGGGTAGCGTTTTTTTTTTTTTTTGGCCACGGAACGGGCACCCACGTACGGGCAATGCCCTAGTCTATCTATAATTCCAGTAATCTCTGTCTGTCTGTACGTTTGTCTGTGACCGCTGTTTCTCGACAACCACGGGTCCGATATACTTTTAACTTGCCAGGTATATTGCTGGGGACCCGAGGATGTGCCTTTTCAAGGTTTCATATTAATCGGACAATTACTTACCGAGCTATGTCCAAAAAACGATTCAACCAATCAGAGAGCAGCGAACGATCGCGTGTGCCGAACGTGGCGGGCACACTCTGCCTCGGATGGCACATTTGACAGCGTATTCATTTATTTCACGTTTGCAAACTATGTTGGCGTTAAACTATGTTTTACAACTAATAAAAACGAATTTGCGATTCATTCGCTTTCCTGCGCGTTTGTGCACGCGATGGCGATTTCTTTACCAAACTCCGGAAGCCGTTCGCTTTGGACCAAACCATTGCATGTAAATAGAGGGGGGGGATTGTCACCACTCGCAAGCCGTTCGCTTTGGACCAAACCATTTCATGTAAATAGAGGGGGGGGATATAATTTTAGATATAGATATAGTACGGGCATGCCCTAGTGCTTTAAATTGGTGTAAACGGAATAAAATTTTGATGCGTAAGTGAATATTTCACACTTTCATCAAACTCCCTGTGTCCCATATCCAGGTGCTGGGATTGGTTCTCCTGTTTCTGGGAATCTATGCAGAGACGCAACGACCTGAAACCAGGGAGCTCCAGCATGTATTCCTGGCTCCAGCAATCATCCTGATCCTCTGTGGCCTAACTCTCTTTTCCATCAGCTTAATTGGAGCTGTTGGAGCCCTGAGAGATAACCCCTCCTTTCTGCACACGGTAAGCACCACTCTTCCCAAAGAGTGCACCACCAATTGAGATTCTGTGCATTCCTCAATTTCGACATGTTCTACTCTTCATATTTTTGGATGTTAGGTCTCATTCATTGTCTGCATCCTCCAGAATTAACCTATTCCATTGTTTCCTTGCATGGTTTCCCAAATCCTATCTTTATTCCAAAATCTTTATCTTCCACCTTTTGTCCACAGTTCTTTGGTTTTCTCGTGGTCGGGTTGCTGCTTCAACTCCTTGGAGGAGTTGTCGCTGTCATTTTTCGACAACAGGTATGTATTGTTGTGGGAATGCCATATCCATATCGGACGTGACTTTGCATAATATAGCAATAGTTATTTCCCATATTGCATGTTTATAATACGTGTGAGGTAATTTAATTGTGATATATGATATGCATCGTTGTATGTACAGAAATTTGCGTCTTACCTCCCCACATGTGTTTGTTTAAAACCGCTATCCCTTCATACCCTTTTTACGTTTTATCCTGTCGTAATCTGTCTTTTATGTTATTTAAAACATGCTGACAGGCCTTCGGCGCTCGTAAAGGCCGGAATGCCGTCACGACACGGAAAGTGCACCTTTCGAAGTGGGTAAAATGTCAGGGTCGGTTGCCCCGCTCACAGACTGAAAAATGGGCCAATTTTCACCTGACCAGGGAGGGGCTAGTGGTGTCATGGATGTGGGTGGGGCCGAGGCTATAAAAGGAGGGGTTGTGCAAACCATGGGGAAGAAGAAGTTCAGAGACTTGTAGCGGAACCTGGACATGAACTTGAGGGGTTTATCCACGGCATGAAGCATCTGTCTGCTTAAGCTTCTCAACACGCCCCACTTCCCTGTCATGCTGGCCCAGTTCACCGACAAACTGTTTTCCTGCGAGGCCATATCTCGACCTGGGACTAAGGTGTGTTCTGTTGGGCACAGCAGGGTGTTTTGCCTTGTTTGATTCTCCCTGGTCTATTCTGAGGTGTGACTGGGGCCCGTTAAGTGATTAGATAGATAAGGATCAACATCATAATTATGACGTCATAATTATGAGTAAAAAAAAATTCTACAGGCACAGGTGCTCTTATGGTAAAACTTCGTGTCAATCGGACCAACGGTTGCCGAGAAAATGAGTTTTTAAAATGCAGACACGCACGTATGCAACCGAATGCTTAACCCTGCTTTTTGCTTCGTGGGCGCAGGGTAATAACATCAATTTGCTCCCCCCCTGTTCTTCGGGTAACATCACATTGATGAGGTATATTTTGGGTTTGGATATATTGTCCTGTAAGTATCTCAAGTTTGGTCTCCAGTTTATTTAGTTTTTAAATTCAGGTGCCAAGGCTCATGGAAGTGCAGAGCAACAGCGGGTCAAATAGTTATTAAATACAAAGAGCTGTTTCGGTGACCCGGCATAACTGATGGACCCCCTCCCTTCACCCCCACCCTCTTCTCTTCTCCTCCCCCCCCCCCCCCCTTTTAAGGCTTACACCTTCTTCAGCAACCGGCTTCGGAGTGGTATTCGCCATTACTACGACGATTTGGATTTCAAAAACATAATGGACTACACTCAAATAAAGGTGAGACGGATTGTTGCATTTACGTGTGGGTCGATGTACATTGATCATCACGTTACCTCGAGGCCTGATCTGAAAAATAGTGGGCTGAGGAGCACTTTGCACATTCCGAGGAATTACATTGAGTACCAGGAAATTTAAGGGGATATAGTCGTAGTTTTTAAAGTCTTTTAAAAACGATTTGAGACATTTCACCTGCGCAGCGGAGACAGGGTTTTGCAATCGCTTCTGTGTGTGGGTGTCCATAACTGTCCAGGCCATAACTTTTTTTCATTTGAGTTTTTGTCATAAAATTTTCACACACCTTTATTATGAGAATAATAATTGAGTCAAAATGTCGAAGGACAGGGTCGTAGTCAGTACAAATAGCCCTTGTTAGTCCGTCCACCGCTGTGCAGCGCGAGAGGGCTGGGTTTATAATCGCTTTTGTCCGCTTGCATTTTGAGATGCCTTCTAGTTTACTATTTGAGCTTTTGGTATCAATTTTTCAACAAACATTTCTAAGAGAATATGGAGAACAGTAATGAATAAAATGTACATTTTTACCATTCGCTCGCGAAGTGAAAAGCAAGGTTAGGCATTTGGTTGTGTACATGTGGCGTGCGTGTCTGCATTTTATAATAGATTTTCTCGGCAACCATTGGTCCAATTGACACAGAATTTTACCATAAGAGTGCCTCCGCCTGTGTAATTTTTGATTCATAATTATGACATCAAAAGTCACGTGATACAGACGCCATCTTGGAAAAACGTTACACATATATATCTCCGAAACCACTCAATGGAAAAAATTGAAACAACGCTCATTGTCAAGTACTCCCCATGGGAAATAAGATATGTTGATGATGTCATCGGTGCCTTCATTATGACGTCATAATTTAAGAGGTACAACGCTTGATCCAATCAGTATGAATTTTTTTTCTCTGCAACTGTTAGTCCGATGGACACGGAATTTTGACCATTGAAGCGCCTCCTCCTGTATAAATTTTTAATTATAATTATGACGTCATAGGTCACGTGGTACAGGCGCCATCTTGGGAAAATTGAAAAATGGTGCACCATTATGTCTTTGAAACCATTCCATGGAAAAAATTGAAAAGTGGGTCATTGTAAAGAACTCCGCATTGGGAATAAGTGGTGTTAACGATGACGTCATTGGTGCCCTAATTATGACGTCATAATTCGACAGGGACAACGCATAGTGTGATCAGTTTGAAATTCATTGAGCGTGATCTACACAACAATTATGTTAGAGACTATAAATTTGTGATGTCATCGCTCACGTGGTCTGGCAGCCATATTGGATCAAAGAAAAAACCCTTCAAAAACAGAAGAGTTGGCTTGCAACAAGTAGACTGTGTAGGGTAAGTATTCTCTGAATACCATCTAGTTTTTTTTAGCTGTTGCTTTCATAAAGTTGAGTTCGAGTACAAAGCGGACGCGGATGGCCTTTGCATTTTGGGATGTTTCTTGTTACATGTTACGTTCGCTCCATGCAGTTGTCTTGTTGCGGGGCCGACAGTTACATGGACTGGAAGGTGAACGAGTACCACAGCTGTGAGGCACCTGGTCCCGCAGCTTGCGGAGTTCCATATTCCTGCTGCGTGCAGCCAAAGGTAAGCTCATGGTGGGGGCTTAAGGGGTATAAACACGGAGAGCCGCAGCACACACATGTGACTGATGAGGGTCCGTTGTTTCTCCAGCCACTAATGGTGGATTTGCCTGCCGAGGTCAAAGTTGGAAGAGCTTGGGAATTTTATTGTTTCGTCTTCAATAATTCTTCACTCAATATAACTCGATTGCATGTTTCCTCCAGGGTGTGAAACCTGTAATAAATTCTCAGTGTGGATTTTACGCTCTATTGGAAGAGGTACCATACTTTTCTTCACACTTTTCCTGTTTATAACAAAAATAACAAACTCTCTGATGTTATTGGTTCATTAAGTTCCTTTATTGGTTTATATTCTTATTACACTGTGAATTCATCGACATTTTTCAGTAAGTGCTCAAATTGTGTGGTGTGTTTGCATGTGTTTTTGTGTGTACGTTTGTGTGTGTGTTTGTGTACGTGTGTGTCTGTGTGCATGTGTACGTTTGTGCATGTGTACATTTGTGTGTGCATATGTGTGTGTGTTTTCGTGTTTACATGTCTACGTGTGTGTGTGTCTGTGTGTGTGTGTGTGTGTGTGTGTGTGTGTGTGTGTGTGTTAGAGAGTCGAACTCCTCGATAGGGTGGCTACGCGAGGTTGCATCAACGCGGCAGCCCATTGGTTAATCGATCATTTCACGGTCATGGCAGTTCTTCTGTTTGTAGTGTTTTTTCCTCAGGTAAGTGGATTATCAATGTTGGGAAGCAGAGTGAGCAATACTTACGAAGGTGACCATGAGCTGGTAGTCGAAGTAGTAAAATCGGTAATCGTTTGTTTCTTGTCACCGTGTGATTGAACAGTTTCTCGGTTTGTTGCTTTGCTGTTTCTACATTCAACGGCTTGAAGATCTGATACACGAGATCGAAAATGATGAAAAGGATCAGCGAGTGAGACTGGCCCAAACTGCGTGTTAACGAGGAATAATAATCCATGTTAAGGTGGTGAGATGTGAACACGTGATTTGTGTATAATCCTTTCTTAACCACATGGATTTAGTGCGGTTTTTTTTTATGTATCATTCATTGTTTGTTCATGCTTTAAACATGACGTCACAGCTATGAAGCACTTTTGGTACAACACGCAGGATAAATCTCAATCTCTCTATATCTTTCCACCATCTCCCCTGTCTCCTCACTTCGGTCACAGCGACTTCATTTGGTTCATTTAATAAAAAACTACTTCTTTTTTTTCTAAATAATAAATTGCTGGTTATTTGAAGGCAAAACTGATTTTATTATAATTCTTTTATTTGTATATACAGGGTGAGTCCAAAGTAGCGCCCGATTTCTGTTTATATATATCTATATAATAATAGCGTAAGGACTCGACTTTGTTATCCCTTTTACGCCGCACCCAGTGACCCGATGCCCACGGCACTAATGGATTTACGATCTAAGAACCGCACTCTTTGTTTATCACGTACAGCCATACTCGAAAAATCTGAATTAGCCGACGTTGGGGCCCAAAAGAATCCGATTAACTGCCGATACGACGCCATCTTACGACGCCATCGTATTGGCGTCTGCTGGGCGAAGGCGAAGCAAGCCGTCCGCTGGTTGGACAGGCGAAGGCGAAAGCAAGCCGTCCACTGAGTGGACAATCCAGAGCATGCATTTGTGCCGGTGTCGGCGATCGTTGTTCATATACGCACTCTTCATTCTCATCTTTCTTCCTAACTCTTACTCGGACAAGCAAATCCCCTATGCCATCCATAATGGTACACTCTATCCATACACCACATCCTCCCTTCCGTGGATGTTCCACGGGTTTCGTCTAGTATATATATATTTCTGTCAGTTGATTGTTTGTTTGTCATTTGTATTACAGTGTACAAGAAGGTCGAAATAAATGAATGACATGTTTATCTAACCATTTATTCTTTGGAAAATTATTACGGAAAATTATTATGGGGGAAACCCTTAGCTACATTCGTTGCCGTTTTCGGATGACCGGACTTCTTTGCAGTGGCTACCGACCCTGTTGCTTCAAATTTCTCGACAATCAATCGTATGTTTCTTCCCTGGGGTGGGTTAATATCGAATTCCTGTGCCAAACGGCGTGCCATCATCGTTGGTTGTTCATTACATCTGTAGTAATGTTTCATGGCCGCAATGCGTTGATTCATTGAAAGGTAATTCATGGTTCAATTTGGTGCAACTTCAGTAACTTTCCAAACTCTCAGCAATAACCTGCAAAACAAACAAATAAATAAATAAATTAAGAAAATTAATAATCTGCAAGACAATTATTAACAACATGACATCCCAGAAAGAATCTGACAGCCGAAAAAACAGAAATCGGGCGCTACTTTTGACTCACCCTGTGTATATATATATATATATATCAAAATATTATTTCAGTTCTCCAACCTAATGAGCGCACGCTGTGACGTCACCGCCACGCACGTACGCCTTGCCTGCCAAGCTCCGGAAAAGCCATCCGACAATGCGTAATTTAGATCTTAGTTCAGATACTATCACAAGTGCATACAAAAACTCAAAGTTACCGACCTGGTTTCGCCCTTGTTGGGGCTTCATCAGGGCAATGCAGTGAGTCCTGCATACACTTGTGAATCTGAAAACCTTTCGGTGATAAACCAGTCATTATGCGACTCCATACTATCAGTGGTGAACCGCAATATTTCTGTATATATATATATATAGTGCTCCCATTAAGGTACAGCGAAAGCTGGATGGGATACCTTAATGGCGGTTCACCACTGATAGTATGGAGTCGCATAATGACATATATATATATATACACACACACACACACACAAACATGCACACACAAGGTCGAGGCTCATGTAAGTTATTCTTAAATAAAAATCCAGTTTCCCCATTTGAAAAGGTAAATAATTGTACTCCCAACATTTTCATTGCAAGACGATTGTTTATCGTTCCAATTATTATTTCTCTGCAGAGGGTTAGTTGTTGTTTGTGACTGGACATCAAAACCTGTATTATGCAGTCACTTCTGTCGTCCCAAGCTACCTGACTTGTGGCCTTTTATCTACTCACACGATGTTTTTAACAAATATAACAAGTGAACTCTTCGGTTGTCTACTTTATACAGTGTTCTCTACGTTAGCTTTGTGGAATTATTCACAAGCAAGGCCACTTCTGATGGACGCTGCTGTTATAATGTCATCACGTGCACGTAGTCTTTCATTCTGCAATTTTTTGGTGTGTGTGTGTGTGTGTGTGTGTGTGTGTGTGTGTGTGTGTGTGTGTGTGTGTGTGTGTGTGTGTGTGTGTGTGTGTGTGTGTGTGTGTGTGTGTGTGTGTGTGTGTGTGTGCAGGTGAAATAATTAGGACTGTGAGAGCAACCACACACAGCTCTGAACTGGTCAATAAATTACAACAACTAGTCAGACGTATGTTAGCGCAGGGAGCTACAGTCGGTCGATGAAAACAAGTTTTCTTTAAAATCACAAAACGACACCAAATCGAATTAGTGAAATACAATACGAATAGTAAAAATATTATTCATGAGATCTTTATGTGAATACAGTACAATATAATAATTAAATATACTACAAATCAATGCTGCTAAGAATCAGTGGTTGCTAGGATACGGCAGCATGCCAAAAACCGTTATAAATGACAATTTGAACATTCTAAGTGTACAATATAATATTATATTACAGTACAATATAATACAAGTACAGTACAATATAATATTATTCATGAGATCTTTATGTAAATACAGTACAATATAATAATTAAATATACTACAAATTAATGTTGCTAGGAATCGGTGGTTGCTAGGATACAGCAGCATGCCAAAAACCGTTATAAATGACAATTTGAACATTCGAAATAGAGTTTGATCGAGAGGTAGGTGGTGTGGTCGTGCTGTTTGGTCGATTGATGTGTTTCAGGGTAAGATGTGAATGATTTAATGATATTATCATATTATAGAGTGTGTAAGGAAAGTTATAAATATATGATAACACATTAAATCCTATTGCAAGTAAAGTTGGGATAAGTGATGTTGCATCGATGGGTTGACTGACTGCCTGTACGCAACTGAGGTTGTGGATCCACTGATTTACCATCAATTGATGTGGAATGTGGATCCATGATCGAGGTTGTGGATCCGCCGTTTGGAGAGGTCCTGGGCTGAAAGGATCGAAACCTCGAGGAAGAACGGTGCCCAGCTGATGATCCATGCAGTCGGGAAACTAGTCAGTTGCTTACGGGTTAAAGTTCTTGCTTTAGGTGGAGAAACTATGTTTGAGGTTTACAATTTAAATAAAGTTGAATATGGGATGTCGTGAAATTAACATCATTTACAACAATCCTTTAAATTATTTAAGTTTAGGAACAACCGAAACTGTACAATTAATTAAGTGAGTGTGTGTATGTGTGTGTGTGTGTGTGTGTGTGTGTGTGTGTGTGTGTGTGTGTGTGTGAAAGAGAGGGATAGAATTGTAAGGAACAGAAATGAAAAAACGAGATGTGTGTGTGTGTGTGTGTGTGTGTGTGTGTGTGTGTGTGTGTGTGTGTGTGTGTGTGTGTGTGTGTGTGTGTGTCTCTCCTTTCCTTTTAATTTCTGTACAATTCCACACTCCTTGACCAATCTCTACTAAATTTGACCCAGGGGTCCCAGGGTCACATCATGGGGACAATCCCCTTCCCTTACCCACCCCCACCCCCCCCCCAAACAAGGCAATTTTCCAGATGTCTGTGTGTATACATCTGAAAGTTATAGAAAAAGAACGGCTGGGCCAATCTCCATCAAGTCTTGCATACGTGCTGGGGGTCACCCAGGGTCAGGTCATCAGCAGGCACACACACACACACACACACACACACACACACACACACACACACACACACACACACACACACACACACACACACACACACACACATTCGCACCATTCCACCGCAAGGAAATTCTCTGTATGTTTGTGTGTCCACGTCTGAAATTCACAGAAAGCAAATGCTGGGCCAATCTCCACCAAATTTTGTAAAGTGTTGGGAGTACCCCGGGTGAGGTCATGGGCCCAATCCCCACTCCTCCACCCCACAAGGTAATTCTCTTATACGTATGTGTGTTTGTACGTGTGAAAACCAAGAAACTGACTTCAAACAAGGAAATTAGGCCATCATTGCTGTGATGCACTCTCGGGTTAATTTTTGCTGCAGCTTTAAACATCAATCTTCTTGATGATTTACAAAAGTCCAAATAACCCGATATTGACCACGTCACTCAACTTGAGACATAAGCGTGACGTGTTGTTATACGGGTCTTAAAGAGCTTTAATTATGAAATAAAGCATGTATAAGTGCTGTGTTTTGTTTAAAATTATAATTAATGCATGGTAGACGCACAGGTGTGATAAAGTATCTGTTGTTTTAACAGATGTACACCAAAATAATATTTAAATGTATGGAAAAGTCTTCTATGGGATGAACCTCCATGTCAATGTAAAACAATGGGATTTCCTGGGAATTTTGCCCTAAAGTTGCGATAGCTTTGGGAAGTTTCTGTTGGGAGGGCCTTGGATGAGCCACATCAAGTGAACAGCTTTACGTCACCATGCGTGATGATGAAATATTCCCGATTTTTATCTTAGTTTGTTTGAACCTCCATGGGATGAACCTCCATGTCAATGTAAAACAATGGGATTTCCTGGGAATTTTGCCCTAAAGTTGCGATAGCTTTGGGAAGTTTCTGTTGGGAGGGCCTTGGATGAGCCACATCAAGTGAACAGCTTTACGTCACCATGCGTGATGATGAAATATTCCCGATTTTTATCTTAGTTTGTTTCGATCGATGATTGCTGGTGGAGGTGTTTCGGGTGAATATATTTAATTAAAGATTTATTGTTTCCAAGCTTGTGACGGAAATATTCAGATGTTCATGACACAAAGCTCACAGTGTTTAAATTTTAAAATAAATAATTTTTATCTTTGTCAGTGCTTCTTGGTGTGTTTTTTTTTGGAGTTGTAGGGGTTAAAGGTCATACAATGAGGAATGAACGCATATGTGAATATCCATCTCTGCATCCAGGCCAGTTTGTGCATGTTTAGAATGAAAGATCCGATATATGGGAGCCAGCAGTCAGCTCCTATTGGTATTGTATCACGTTGTGAGGAACCGAGATCATATATGTACTGTGATCTTCTTCTTTCATATGCAGCACGCTGCGGTGCCACTGATGCCGTGCCCTCCGTGGGTTATAGTCGGGGCGGAGATGGAGGTGGGGTGTCACCTGAACGGGGAATTTATGCTAGTACATTTGTGTGGCTGACCTGGGTCGGAATGTTTATCTGAATACAAAGGCCAATAAGTGTATTCATATTTCGGAAATCTTAATGTGTATATGTTGTTAAAAATAGAAAATATTTCCCCCATCCAAAACCTTGATCTTTTCTACCCCTATTAATTCACCCCAGATCGACGTTTTTGAAATACCAACTTCTTTCCTGGAAATCCTTGCAGTGTCCATGTGTTGTTTTTTTTTTAACTCTCCAACCTTTCCCACGCCTCCTCCCCCCAAGCCCTCTCTCTCCCACAGATCTCCCGATGTCCCTGCTCTCAAATGTTGTGTTTGTGTCCTTCCCCCTCTCTCCCCATCTTGTCTACTGCTCCCCTTATTATATGTTTTATGTGTCGGTTTGATTTTTTGTGTGATTAATGTTAGCTCTTTCACGAGCCTCGAGGTTATATACAAAAAAATCCCCAAAAAGAAACCATATCTCATCTTCCGGACTTTTAGAAGGTACACTACTCACAATAAGTTAGGGATATTGGCAGGTTCTTCGGTGTGGTTGATTTTGTGTATTAATTATGTTGAAAAAAGGTGTTGGTCCTAATTCTATGGTTATTAATGAGTGTGACAAAACAGCATTTTTGATTTCAATACCCCAACCCGAACCCCTATAAAAAAAATAAACTCACTCCCACAATATCCTTAAGTTATTGTGAGTAGTGTACATTAACAGCCATGGAATGATTGCATGGCTGTTTGTTTGTACGACCTCTTCAATGAGTACAAATACTTCACCCAGAATCCATTTTTGAGGCACGTACATGTTCGGAACAAAAACCTACTCCTGAAACGTCATGCAGATTGGACCGAAGTGTCATTTTTCTACTCTCTCGTGATACTAACATCTCGGCTTGTTTGTCAAGATGTTAAGCTTTTGTGGAAGGCCGATGTATCCAAAGGAAAATGTGTCATTTTATTTTTGAAACATCTAGCTGTACGGAATGTTTTTGCACACACATGTCAAAGCATCAAAAATATCAACATTTATGCATCGAGACGTGTTCAGAAAACCGAGCGTCCACGAGTTGCTGAAATTCACACAATGTTCAGGTTGTTTTTAACTGCACAATCCACATTTGTGACATTTCTGTGCGCACGCGTCGATTGTTTTTATCCTCCGCTTTTTTCAAAACAAACTGTGGATATTTTAATTGTCCCGTCTCCGTCTGTCCGTCCATCCGTCACGCGATCTCCTCCGAAACAGTTGTGCACAATGTGGTGTCGAGTCTGATTAAACTTGGCAGTTATGACCACCACATGGCATTGAGGTGCGAAAGCAGGACAATTTTGGCCCCACCCCTAGGAAAGGGTTAAAAGGTGAAATACCAAAAAATGCAATTATGGACACACATTTTAAACATTTTTAATGAAACTAAAAAGCCTAAATATTGGCTTGTTGGATGGGCGTTAGATATTTAACGTGCACATATTGAAACCTCGCCCAGCCTGCGCTACACCAGGGCGACGGTTTGTAGCTGGGTCGGAATTCAAACCCAGGATAGACCTATTCCCCCACTCCCTTCAATCCCACTCCTCCCTCCAGGTCTTTAAAACAGCTGTTCACCACCATCTCTTATCTTCCCCCATCGAAAACCTTGATCTTTTCTACCCCCGCTAATTCACCCCAGAGTCCTTGCAGTGTTCATATGTTTTATTCCTCTCCCACCTCCCCCCAAGTCCTCCCGATGTCCCTGCTCTCAAATGTTGTGTTTGTGTCCTTCCCCCTCTTCCCCCTCTCTTTTGTGTCCTTCCCCCTCTCTCCCCATCTTGTCTGCCGCTCCCCTTGTTTTTTGTGTTTTGTGGGTCGGTTTGTCTTTTTGTGTGATTAATGTTAGCTCTTTCACGAGCCTCGATCTTGTATACAAAAAAAAAAAAAAAAAAAATTAGTAGTGGAATGTGAGACCTCAAGGCCATCCTGTCAGCCAACGTAGTGTGAGTCTGGACAACCGTTCATATCATCGCCGGGATCGACCTCACATTCGGGAGACCATTCCTCCCACAGGGCAGCACCACCTTGAGCTTGTAGTTGTCACGATGTCGTGCTGATTGTTCCGCTTCTGTCCTGTAGCGACTCCCATCAGCCGATCACTCACTGACCATTCTGCCGGTGTTGCTCCAATGAGTGAGTGAGCATTACGGAAACGAGACCAGCACTCAGTGGAGAGCACACCTCCGCCAAGGTGATCTATTTATGTTTTGCATCCCACTGACAGGCCGGATCTGGATTCTGAACTGAACCAAAATATAATCGGCTTGTTCTTGTCACTGAACCAACTGGTCCACCTAGTTTAGTCATAACTCGTCCACAACCTTTTAAAAATATGTTGTATATCACTTTTCGCCTGATCTCTCAATGGTGAAGAATCACTTAAAAAATAAATAATTGTCAAAATTGAATCCATATTCTGATCTTCACCAAATATCGAATCAATTCTTCCTTGCCGCACACCCAACCTGTCCACCAAGTTTTGTCGAAATCTGTCCATAACTTTTTGAGATATTGTGCTACATGTTGGTTTTAGCCCTTTCAGCACTAATGGGGAAGAATCACTTAAAACTTAAATAATTCTCGCATCCGAATCCATATCCAGATCCTTTTCACAGACAGAAAGACAACTTGCTTCAACTTTAAAAATGCTTGCTTTAAACAACTTGCCTTTGCCTCCTGGAAGGCTAATCCAACGGAAGGTAATCTCAGTTCCTTTCACAAAGCTCGGAACCAGTGTGTGTCTACCCTCAGGAGAGCCAGGGAACATATTTCTCTACTCTCAAGACTGAACATTCAAACCTGTCCCCCTCCTCCAAATCCTGGTGGCGTCTGGTCAAATCTGTTTCTAGTGTTTGTTCCCCCTTCCACCTCCTCCCTTACCTCAAATGGCGACACAGCTGACTCCACATGTGAAAAAGCCGAATGCCTCAACTCTGTGTTTGCCTCAAAATCTTGTGTCCCAAACCCATCTCTCTCTGTATCCACCTTACCCAGTCGAACCCAGCTGCTCCTGGACTCTGTGTCCTTCTCTCCTGACAAGGTGGAAAAGTTATCAAACCTCGACTCTGATTCTGCAACTGGACCAGACGGCATCAGCCCACGGGTCCTAAAATCCTGCTCTGCCGCTCTATCTCACCCTCTCTCTATTATTTTCACACTCTCTTTTGCTCAAGGTCATCTGCCAGCATCTTGGAAATCAGCAAACATCACCGCTTTACACAAAAAAGGTGCAAAAACAGATCCTTGGAACTACAGACCAATCAGCCTGCTCCCAATTATCAGCAAAGTAATGGAATCGATCATTGCTTCGGATATCAAATGCTTCCTCTTCTGCATTGGCTTGATCTCTTGTCATCAATTTGGTTTCACACCCGGTCATTCTACTCTGGACATGCTGCTCCTGCTGTCTCAACAATGGATGGAGGTCCTCAAAGCCAAACAGGAAATCAGAGCTGTCTCCCTTGACATATCACGTGCCTTCGATATGGTCTGGCACCCAGCTCTGCTCACTAAACTCTCCTCGCATGGTATCCATGGAAACCTCCACGCATGGCTTGCAGACTTCCTTTCTGGTCGCAGTTAATGTGTGGCCCTGAATGGAATTCTCTCATCTCCCCTTCCTGTTCAGCATGGAGTTCCTCAAGGCAGTGTTCTGGGCCCTGTGCTTTTTCTGGTCTTTATCGGTGATCTCTCCAACTCTCTGGAAAATCCTCTCTATCTCTTTGCTGATGACTCCACTCTCTGCCGCTCCACATCCCAACCCTCAGATCGGCAGGCAGCACCCTCTTCACTCTCTGCAGACAGACCTGGACAAAATCATGAACTGGTCAAACAAGTGGGACATGTCTTTCAATCTTGACAAAAAAATCACACTCTCACTTTGTCTCTCCGAAAAGACCGACTGGACAACCCTCCCATCCACTTTCTGAACAAGCCTCTTGAAGAAGTTCTGTCACTCCAGTTTTTGGGTCTTAATATCTGCCATGATCTTTCCTGGGAAACCACATTTCCAAGCTGGCCTCCAAAGTCAGTCACCGACTGGGCATCCTCCATCTTGCGAAGTCCTTTCTGGGCACTTCTGAACTCCTCACCACATACAAGGCTTTCATCCACAGCTCAATGGAATACTGCTCTCCCCTCTGGGCTGGTGCTCCTGCCTCACACCTAGCTCGTCTTCACGCTGTTGAAACCAAAGCTTTCAGAATCATTGGAATCTCCCGCGATGAAGCTAACTCCAAGGGCCTTTCACTCACTCACCGCAGGCAGGTTGGTGGTCTTTCTGTCTTCTTCCGACTCCTCTCCGGCCTTGCTCCCCCTGCTCTGTCTGTGCACTGTCCCCCAAATATTCCTGCAGGACACACAAGATCTGCCAGCAACCCTCTTCTGGTGAAACTGCCAAAATGATGACTCTCTGCTCACCTTCACTCCTTCATTCCTCTTTTCTCCTGCCTTTGGAATAAATGCCCTCACTCTCTTCAATCCCACTCCACCCTCCAGGTTCTTAAAACAGCTGTTCACCACCATGTCTTGTCTTCCCCCATCCAAAACCTTGATCTTTTCTACCCCCGTTAAAACACCCCAAATCCGCCTCTTTCAATCCCCAACGTCTTTCCTGAAATTCCTCGTCGTGTTAATTTGCTTTACACTGTGTACTCCTCCCTCCTCCCCAAGCCCGCTCCCTTCCACAGATCTACTGACGTCCCTGTTCTCTACTGTTGTTGTGCTTGTGTGCTTCCCTCTCTCCACCTCTTGTCTCCAGCTCCCTTCATTGCATGTTTTATGTGTCTGTGCATGATTTCATGTTTAATGTGTTGGCTTTCATACGAGCCTCGATTCTGTGTAAAGAAAAAGACAGACAAACAAACAAGAAATATGTCGTGCATAGATAGCATGGTACGTACTTGCGAAATCCTTAAAATAAGTTGTTGGCCTATGATGACCTCAAAAATATTTGGTAGTTGAATTCAGTGACCTGGTTTGAAAATTCTTTTAAAATTTCATGTCAGATGAAAATTGAGGATTTTAGAAATTTGACAAAAGTTGGTGGGTGACCTTTGGCCTATGTTGACCTTTTGACCCCAAAAACAATAGGCTTCTTGCTTATGAGCATCTCTACCATTTGGTGAAGATCGTTTGAAAATTGTGACCTGTGGGCGACTGACATACAGACAGACAGAATAACGCACAATCAATACCAACCAATATGCGACTTGAAAAATGTTCGATTTTCGCAAATACCAAGCAGGGGTGAAAACGTAACTCCGCCCACTTTCGGCGGCGGAAGTCACAACGTGTGTGTTCCACAGAGTTATAAATAGAATCTATATAATGATATAGTTCTATAGTTCTATATATACCTCCGTGGTGTGTTCTATGTACAATGCAACCGACACGTGTGCTTGACACGGAAGTTATAATAAGTATTTCCGGCTCAGATGAAAGGGAAATGAGATGCAATTATTTAAAAATTTGACATTTCAAAGATTTTGAAATTTTGAAAGATGCAAAATTTGAGAATGAGATGAAAAGGGAACGATGAGCTTCTTGTCCATTGCGAGGCTATAATGAACCAATCAGATCGTTCGTAATTTTCGGAATCGATTCAACCCAAGCATTTAAAAGTGATAACCAGACGCGTAAATTCAATGAAAAATAAACTTTATCTGATATTACAAAACATCAACATTTTGTTAGACTTTTTGGAAAATAAAAGAATTCCCTGACCGGGAATCGAACCCGGGCCGCGGCGGTGAGAGCGCCGAATCCTAACCACTAGACCACCAGGGAAACTGACTTGTTGGGGGATTTTGTCCATATTAAAGGATATTGTCGTCTATATATTAGCACAAACTAATGTTTTATTTCAATTGTAAACGCACCAATGATTCGCTTAGAATTCTTTTCAACGATTTGTCGCGGGATAAAGTGATTACTCTGTTCTTACGATATCCTGTCTTTCCAACAGTTCGAGTGGACCCAGTTCCGTAAAACAGTGACGTAGTAGATCAACAACCAATCCGCGCTCTTGTTTATATTATTTAATTCGTCGCAGCCAATGAGAGCCCTGTGTTTGAATGGGCGCGTGTTTGCAATCCTCGGCTGGTGCCGCGAGCGCGAGCGGCCGGTTGTTCTCGGCGGACAACGGATTTGTGGGCGCCAACTGTGAGGTGTGTTTAGCGGTTACAAGGCGCGGTTAGCTCGGCGCGACTTATTTCACCATGCTCGCCGCTTTGTGACTGTTGTGCGTGTTCTTGTGCCGACAGTTCCACAGAATGCTTCAACCTGCAAAGCGAAGAGCTTTGGTGGCTTGGGTGAGTGACGGCACTTGTTGAGGCCGCGGGCGGTACAGTGTATGCACTTGATGTGGAAAACGACGATACAGTGTACTGTACACTGCACTGTGCAATGAAAGAAGGCTATTTGGCCCATCCTGCCTGAGCTTTGTCCGAACGGCAGAAACACGTCGAATTTTAATTTACTTTTTATTCACCCGACCTCGATGACGTCATGGTTTGGCCTTTCAAGCGTCCCTTCTGAGTTTGTGATGTCTTGGGTTCAAACCCCGACTGGGTCATTCCCAAGACTTTAAAACGGTACTTACTGCTGCTTACTTTGCTCAGCATTCAAAAGGAAGGAGCACGGACAAGCAACCATAGCTCTAGGTTTAATGAGCTTCATGATTTCATCCTGCTTTGGCATTTACTTTGAAGGGAAAACATCATCGTTCACTGTGACTCAATTTAATGTCGTTCACTTCACTGTGACTCCTTTTAATGTCGTTCACTTCGCTGTGACCCCTTTGAATGTCGTTCAGTGTGACCCCTTTGAATGTCGTTCAGTGTGACCCCTTTGAATGTCGTTCAGTGTGACCCCTTTGAATGTCGTTCAGTGTGACCCCTTTGAATGTCGTTCAGTGTGACCCCTTTGTCGTTCAGTGTGACCACTTTGAATGTCGTTCACTTCACTGTGACCACTTTGAATGTCGTTCACTTCACTGTGACCACTTTGAATGTCGTTCACTTCACTGTGACCACTTTGAATGTCGTTCACTTCACTGTGACCACTTTGAATGTCGTTCACTTCACTGTGACCACTTTGAATGTCGTTCACTTCACTGTGACCACTTTGAATGTCGTTCACTTCACTGTGACCACTTTGAATGTCGTTCACTTCACTGTGACCACTTTGAATGTCGTTCACTTCACTGTGACCACTTTGAATGTCGTTCACTTCACTGTGACCACTTTGAATGTCGTTCACTTCACTGTGACCACTTTGAATGTCGTTCACTTCACTGTGACCACTTTGAATGTCGTTCACTTCACTGTGACCACTTTGAATGTCGTTCACTTCACTGTGACCACTTTGAATGTCGTTCACTTCACTGTGACCACTTTGAATGTCGTTCACTTCACTGTGACCACTTTGAATGTCGTTCACTTCACTGTGACCACTTTGAATGTCGTTCACTTCTCTGTGACCACTTTGAATGTCGTTCACTTCACTGTGACCACTTTGAATGTCGTTCACTTCACTGTGACTCCTTTGTCGTTCACTTCACTGTGACTCCTTTGTCGTTCACTTCACTGTGACTCCTTTGTCGTTCACTTCACTGTGACTCCTTTGTCGTTCACTTCACTGTGACTCCTTTGTCGTTCACTTCACTGTGACTCCTTTGTCGTTCACTTCACTGTGACTCCTTTGTCGTTCACTTCACTGTGACTCCTTTGTCGTTCACTTCACTGTGACTCCTTTGTCGTTCACTTCACTGTGACTCCTTTGTCGTTCACTTCACTGTGACTCCTTTGTCGTTCACTTCACTGTGACTCCTTTGTCGTTCACTTCACTGTGACTCCTTTGTCGTTCACTTCACTGTGACTCCTTTGTCGTTCACTTCACTGTGACTCCTTTGTCGTTCACTTCACTGTGACTCCTTTGATTGTCGTTCACTTCACTGTGACTCCTTTGTCGTTCACTTCACTGTGACTCCTTTGATTGTCGTTCACTTCACTGTGACTCCTTTGATTGTCGTTCACTTCACTGTGACTCCTTTGATTGTCGTTCACTTCACTGTGACTCCTTTGATTGTCGTTCACTTCACTGTGACTCCTTTGATTGTCGTTCACTTCACTGTGACTCCTTTGATTGTCGTTCACTTCACTGTTACTCCTTTGATTGTCGTTCACTTCACTGTGACTCCTTTGATTGTCGTTCACTTCACTGTGACTCCTTTGATTGTCGTTCACTTCACTGTGACTCCTTTGATTGTCGTTCACTTCACTGTGACTCCTTTGATTGTCGTTCACTTCACTGTGACTCCTTTGATTGTCGTTCACTTCACTGTGACTCCTTTGATTGTCGTTCACTTCACTGTGACTCCTTTGATTGTCGTTCACTTCACTGTGACTCCTTTGATTGTCGTTCACTTCACTGTGACTCCTTTGATTGTCGTTCACTTCACTGTGACTCCTTTGATTGTCGTTCACTTCACTGTGACTCCTTTGATTGTCGTTCACTTCACTGTGACTCCTTTGATTGTCGTTCACTTCACTGTGACTCCTTTGATTGTCGTTCACTTCACTGTGACTCCTTTGATTGTCGTTCACTTCACTGTGACTCCTTTGATTGTCGTTCACTTCACTGTGACTCCTTTGATTGTCGTTCACTTCACTGTGACTCCTTTGATTGTCGTTCACTTCACTGTGACTCCTTTGATTGTCGTTCACTTCACTGTGACTCCTTTGATTGTCGTTCACTTCACTGTGACTCCTTTGATTGTCGTTCACTTCACTGTGACTCCTTTGATTGTCGTTCACTTCACTGTGACTCCTTTGATTGTCGTTCACTTCACTGTGACTCCTTTGATTGTCGTTCACTTCACTGTGACTCCTTTGATTGTCGTTCACTTCACTGTGACTCCTTTGATTGTCGTTCACTTCACTGTGACTCATTCAGAATGACACACCATCCGTGTACGAACCTTCCTACAGAATGAAGTCGACACACTACACGGTTAATGGTTTAATTAAATACCAAAGCAATCTACCACCCTCGTTCATATACCTGTCTGCCTCCAGCCCACCTTAGTCACTGAGTCGTTCATGCATGGAATAGTCTCCATTGAAAGGTAGTAGTGGCAGCACAAACGGCAGAGATTTGAACTGGAATTGGATAGGCGTGTAGCGGTTAGGAGAGGGGGGGTACATGGGTATTGGCAGGGATGGTAGTTTCTAGTTTGCTATCAATCAATGGTTGTATATCGGTCCAGTAATTAGTCTACTTGCCAAGCCTATGGAGCCCTCTTGTGAACCTGGAAATGTTGAGTACCCCAACGTTTTAAGTTAGAAATGTACAGTATGGTTCCCCAGCACTTAGAAACTGCCGGATGCTAACTTGCATATGTTGGGCAATTAGCAAAATTAGCATTAATAGCATTAACCCTATCAAACATAGGCCTGGGACACTGAAATTTCTGTTTCGCTCGATTGCTCCGTTTGAATGCTTCGTGTGAGCAAACTATTTGAAGGATCTGTATGAAATTTGGACATAATACACTTAGATATGCTTTCCGTGAGTGTTCTTATAAAAATTTCCTGCGATCAAAATTTCATGTGAAAAAAGGGATGTAAAAGCCATGGATTTTTTTTCACCCAACATTTTTTTGCGCGGTTAGTGCCCCTACTCTCATGTTGAGCTACAGTTTCAATGTTAGTGTCAGCTGCCAAATATACTTCGGAGGACCCAGATAAGTTCCTGCGTGCAGTCGGCCTGGAGAGGCACATCGGCCCTATCCACAGTTGGGGTGATAATTTTGATCTTGTGGTCTTCACACCCAATGGTCGCCGCACGACTCATGCCATGGCCACTCAGTTTGTGCAGAATCCAGCAGGTCTCCTGTTCCCCGGAGGAGCCACACCTGGTGGTAAGGTCATGTCGCTGAAACTACCCCGTCAGACGAAGCTTGAAGCTGGGAAACATAGTATAGCTCATAAGAGCAGTTTTGTCATTGAACATTACACAGGCCCCAAGAAGATGACTCCACCAGCTCTGAAAGAAGTCCCAAGAACTGATGCTTTCCAAGATGCCATCAAACAGAGTTTCAAGAGCACAGAAGAAGGATGCTGCTTGGCTCTCGCAGCTCCACTCTTCCCCTCTTCTCCTGGACTGGGCAGCCTACAATGTTGTGCAAGATCGCAATGGTGATGACAGTGCTCCAAAGCTGAAGACGATAAGTGTCTTTGGACCACTGCTTGACTCGCCCCCTGCCCACCCTGATACAGTGCTCAGTACCATTGCCTACTTAGACACATCACTGAGGCAGCTTGGCATGAGCCACAGTCATATCACGTTTGACATGCAGCTGTACGTGATCGCTTGCCTGATCAAGTGGAGTGATCTGCAGCGATGGTCATCAGTGGTTCTCAGACCTGGGATGATGCACACTCTCATGTCATTCATCGGCTCAATCGGACAACTGATTAATTCAACAGGTGTGGAGGAGCTAGTCGGTGCATCATTTGGAGGCCTGAAATCCATCTTCAATGGGAAGGCCTGGCCCAAGGCTATGCGAGCCTTCCGTATGGTTGTGTCTGCTCTTCTTCATGACTTCTTAGAGGAGGGAGAGAAGACTCACGAGCAGATAACGGCATTCCTGGAGAAAGCCAGAGAGCACCCCACAGGCCGGCTGTGGGTGGATTGTTTCATCACCCCTACCCTAATAGCTCACAGGTTCTGGCGAGCAGAAAGAGAGGGTGATTGGATGCTGCAACAGCACTGCCCTGAAGAGATGCTGCCCTATTTCTTTGCTGCCGGTCATCACCACTACGCAAGATGGATCACATGGCATCTGTGCGACATGCAGTACCTTCCTGCTACTGCCAAGGATGACCTTTACGCTGGAAGCCATGTGTGCCGCCACTGATGGTGCAGCTGCAGTCAGTGGAGACATGTTTTGGAAGCAGACATGCATCAAGCAAGGGAAGGGAAGGGAGTAGGAGGCATGAAGGGCATCTCCACCAACCCTGAGCAGGTCGCCATGTGGATCCAATCTTTCGGCATCTGCTCCTATCTCTCCAAGTCATTGGATGAGATTTGCGACGATGCTGAAGACCGGATAAGACAATGAAGCCCAACAGACACAAAGAAGAGGGTAAAGGACGGCGGGAATTGGACGCGGAAAACCAGGCTAAAATCCTGAGTGCTACAGGAAAACTCCCATCCACTCACCATAGAGACCGTGACCCTCCACCATATCATAAATGGCCAGGTGGCAGATGAAAAGGTGAATGTGCAAGATGCATTGAAGATCGGACAGGACATGAGCACACTGTTCTCTTCATCACTTCCTGAGAGATTTCATGCGCCCATCTCAAATAAGGTGGTGACAATGACATTCACCAAAAAAAGAGTGAAGGTCAATGCGGAAATCATATGTGACCTTGAGGCATTGTTTGCTCGGCTGCTGGTGGTGGGGAGCAAGAGAAGAATGGAGCTCTCTGCCCTCTGACTACGAGCTCGGCCCGGTCCCTGCATCCATCATCGATGAGTATGGATGCCTCAGGAAGGGTAACAAGTCTGTGATCGTCCAGCGTCTTGGAATCCTTGCCCCCAATCCCCACCCACCACATGTTGTACTCGTTGATGCATCGCCGCTCATCTACCACGTGGTGTGGCCATCGTCAGGCACTGTGGCTGACCTCGCAGCCTGCATGGGGCGCCGGCTTAATCGCTACATCACCGAAACATTTGTCATCTTTGACCGGTATGAGCAAGTCTCTGCCAAAGACCACGAGAGGCAGAGAAGAGCTGGGGAGAGCTCAACAGAGTACCGACTCTCACTGACAACCCCTCTACCTAGCTGCGACAGTGATGAAGAACAAGACAAACAAACGGAGACTGGGTGAGCTCCTGTGCACACACAGCATAGGAGATCACATCAAGATGGTCAGCAAAGCAGGCAGTATTGTCACTCATGACGAGGCTGACGTCTCCCTCATCTCATACATGTTGGATGCAGCCAGTCGCGGAGCTGAAACTGTCCGCATTCTCAGCGACGACACTGATGTTTTCGTACTCATGGTCTATTGGTGCTGGAAGGTGGGTATCACATGTAACCTGCAGATGGAGAGATGGGATGGCACTATTCTCAACATCAATTCGACAGTAGAGAATCTCGGTGAGCAGTGTCGCTCCATCCTGGCGATGCATGCTCTCTCCGGATGTGACACCACCTCCTATCCCGCAGGGAAAGGGAAGGTGTCCGCACTCAAGGCCATGAGAGTAGTACCTGGTGACCTGCTTCACTTCACCGGAGAGGAGGGAGCTACTGATTTACAGATTACAGAGGCAGTGAGTGGTTTCATCCTGGCTCTGTACAACGAGAGGGAGTCGGCATCTCTGAACGTCGCCAGATATGACATCTACCGAAAGCGCAAACCCCCCCAGCACTGAAGACACTGCCTCCTACAGAGTGCAACGCTCTCCTCCATGGACGGCGTGCCCATCTACAGGTGCTGCTTTGGAAAGCAGCAGACTGCCCTGACCCACCAGCTGTGGACATAACAGAGTTTGGATGGAATAAGAAGGAAGGCGAGAAGGGAGAGGAAATCATCATGCCCATCCTGGATGCAAGCCCCGTTGCTCCTCCTGCCGTGTTGGAAATGATCAGCTGTAGCTGCAAAGCTGGGTTAAAGCCCTGTTTAACAGCAAAGTGCAGCTGCGTAGCTGCAGGCCTGGCCTGTACCAGCTACTGCTTCTGCAAAGGCTCTGATAGTACATGTTGCAACACACACACACACAGCAAGAAGAGCAATATGACAAGAATGTAGTCAGGAGAAGAAGATGAAGACGACGAGGATGAGTTTTATGATGAGGATATGCTTTATAACAGTGCAGAGTAGTAGAAGTGCAAGACGCTCTTTCTTGATGGAAGTTTTATGTTGTGTAACTAGTGCACATATTTTTCAGCTCTGATAATTTTGGGTATACTTGTGTTTTAATTTTGAGGATATTATTTACCCATAGTCATCTTATTCTAGTTTGGTATGGTACTTGCCTTTGTTACCTCTAATACCTGTGAATAAAAGTGGAGCAATAGAGCGAAACAGAAATTTCAGTGTCCCAGGCCTATGTTTGATAGGGTTAATGCTATTAATGCTAATTTTGTGACTTGCCCAACATATGCAAGTTAGCATCCGGCAGTTTCTAAGTGCTGGGGACCCATACTGTACATTTCTAACTTAAAACTTTGGGGTACTCAACATTTCCGGGTTCACATTGCTGGCAAGTAGACTAAATTGTGATGTCTGTGATTTCAACCCCTCCCCTCCCCCCCTCCATCCCCCCCCCCCCCACATTAAAAAGAGCTGATACTCTTGGACCTCCTGCCTTTTGGGTGGTATATGGAAACTAAGTCTTGACCGGTTTTTTAAAATATTGCGTACACAAGACAAGGTACCAAGATGGTTGCCATGGCAACATAATTCCATTAATCACAGCCATGATCTAATCAGTTTGAGATAACTATGTGAGGAATAGATATCTAATATGAAAGCTAAATATTCAACTGTTTTTGAATTATCACATACACAAGATGATTGGTCAGAACTCATTTTGATATCCGTGTCCAACCTTGTCAAGAGCAAAGGCCAAACAACAACAAAACAAACAAAAAATACCACGTGTATGGTTTGTGATGATCCTTACCCTGACACTGTTTTCTCTCCCATCCACAGTATTTGTTCCTGTGCCTGCCCCACAGTTCACATCCCCCTTCCCCTGGGTCTCCCCCCCCCCCCCCCCACCCTTCCTCCACTCCCAACCCCGACTCCATTAAATGAAGTAGATATACTGAGATAATTGGTGTACATACGGTGCACGTTTGATGGGCCCAATGGCCTCTTGTAGGCCATAGTGTATTAGCAACCTGGCAGGTAATTTTGCTGGGTTGCTGGTAGCTATGGCCTACTCTATTTATTTTTGTGAGATGCAGTTGTATCTTTGTACATGCAATGCAGATGGGACAGTCAGCTTTATCACCACTGAAAGGAGTGTATGCTCCGAGATGCAGCCTCCCCTGATGGCACTATATCATAATGGCCTTTGCATCTCCTGAGGAGACATTGCTCTTTCATTTTCTTTTTCTTTCCAATAATTGCACACTATTCCTTTACCTCTGAACCGATCTTCTTCAAATTTGGAATCGTGATTCCTTTGTACAAAACACCCAAACCACTTTTTTTTTTTTTTCTTCTTCTTAACTGCTTTAATAACTGCCTTGTAAGTGCAGATGGGACATACAGATTTGCCTTCTCTCATCCAAATTCGGACTAGACTGATTAATGCAGATGACCCCGTAATCAACAAAACTACCCTGACTCTCTCCACATGTACCAACGGTGTGATTTGGGTCTGACCAAAGATTTCCCGATCCTTATTGTTATTACCCAATCAATAAAGCTTTATCACCATTTTAATTGCATCAAATATTGTTTTGTAATAACTTTTTTCGAGTACTGTATTGTACTTCATTTGCAAAATGTTCCTTTAAAAAAAAAATCGAACACGTGATTTATCCTTCCGTTAAATTTATCAGTGTCCGAGAGTATAAATTGATGAATTTTTTTTTTTAAACCTGATTTAAGGGAATGAATTTAGATTTTCATAAATGTATGTATTTTGAATGCCGTCAAAGGTTTTCTTGTTTCGTACACGTATGTGTCTGGCTCTTTACAATTCGTGATTTGATTACTCTTCCAGGTGAACTGCTTGGGGATTGGGAGCATTGGACAAATCGAGGATATTCAGGACCCAAACATCTTGAGGCGGTTGGCCCATCGCGTGTGAGTTTCCACAGTTTGGTTTTTTGATGATTTAAACAAGTTTTGGCTTTAAGATGCTGTTTTATTCCAATGAAGGTGATTGTGGTTTAATGTTGGGCTTTGCAGCGAATAAAAGGGAAATTGCCAAGCACGTCATATTTCCTTCCCCAATGAATATAAACAATCTCGGCCTAAAAAAAAGAAAAGAGGCAAGTTTTGAATTTTGGAAAATTTGTATTGAAGAATTGAATGAATTTGAAATTGTTGATTTCTTATCACTGGCGAATATATTGAAGTGTCAATTGCTATTGAAAACTGGGAGGAAATGAGTGCGTCATGGAAAAGCCCCCCTAAGGGTCTTGGGAAATTTAGTATTCTGAGGATCTAGATACGAGAATGTTTTAAAATTTTAGTGATTCTTCACCATTGGGGAAAGGGCCAAAATGATGTGTAGCATGATATTTCAAAGTTATGGATGGATTCGGATGAAACTTGGTGACATGGTCTGGTGTTATATCGGTATACTTTTTCATACTTGTAGACAGGTATTAGAAGTTTGAATATACCAGTATACCAAAAAAAATCGATATGGAAAAAAAAAAAAATTGGTATATCCACAAACATTGGTATATCACCACAAATCAAAGAAAGGTGTTTACCATCCTTGAATCATGATTTTAAAAGCTTTGATGCACTTGGCCACACCTGAAACAGTGGAACGAATGAAGTGAAGACGTCCCAGGAAGTAGGTATAGTAGGTTTTAACTTTTAGCTCTTCGCACTGTGCAAGTAATCTCGTTTTCCTTTGCCCTTGCGGCTATTTAGCAATTGATTACTTTATATGAATCTGGCGTGCTTGAGAAAGCCAGTGCTGATTACCGGTATGGCGATCCACGATGGTGACACTGATACCGGCCTGTGCCGATTACTGGTATGGCGATCCACGATGGTGATTGGTGACAGTGATACTGGCCTGTGCCGCTTACCGGTATGGCGATCCACGATGGTGACAGTGATACCGGCCTGTGCCGATTACCGGTATGGCGATCCACGATAGTGACAGTGATACCGGCCTGTGCCGATTACCGGTATGGCGATCCACGATGGTGACAGTGATACCTGTGCCGAATTCCAATAACAAATTACTGTCGATGATGGGTACAGAATGTATGAATAAGTAATCGAGCATTACCTATTTTTGGAACCTGTTTGGAAAAAAAAAAAAAAATTACATATGACACCGATTATAAAGGTTTTTACCACTATAGGCTCACCAACTTGTATCGATATCGGAGAAAATAAACATCGATGGAGCTTACTTGGTGGATAAGTTGGTTATTGGACAAGAACAAGCCGATTTGATTTTGGGTGAGGTCTGGATTCAGATACCGCCTATTTGTGGTATACATAACGTGAACTGTTTAGCCTGGTGGAGGGAGGTATGTGCTCTACCGAGTGCAATTCTACTTGTTTCCTTCAGGAAGCAGAAGGCAGACCCTTTTCTTGACCTGTCCTCTCTTGAAACTTCCGCCGATTGTCTTGCCCTCATCTGCGATGCTGCGAGAGGTGCGTTCGACAAAACCTTGTGCTCTGTCCCCTAGTTTACATTCTTTTAAAATGCAAACTATTGTGTGTGCGTGTGAGATCGCCAAGCATTTTAAAAAGTATTTTCTTGCGATTGCTTCCTGGTTTCTGCAAGGGATGTGATGGAGGTTAATAATAATCATGAATTTATTGTCATGTATATATACGTGTGCAATACACATACAATGAGAAGGATGCTTCATGCTTTAGCTTTAGAACATGCTTTAGATGTTCACAAAATTTTAGACACAGATTCATTGAGGGTGCGGATTGCAGTTGGGTAAAAATCTGTCGTGCAAGCGATTACATTTGCTTTTGATGGAACGATAATGTTTAACCGAACAGAGAAGTTGAAAAATGTGATGCGCCGGGTGGAAATCATCTCGGATGATAGCTTTGGCTCTTTTCACTGCTCGTCTGGAGTACAGGCGTATCGATGGAAGGCAGATCACACACAGTAATTTTACAATCAGTCTTTACGTGTAATGTTGAGGCGTTGTGTTCTGATTAAATCCTTAATGGTGCAGTTGATACAAGATTCCATGACTTTGACACGCTGTTGGTGATTAAAGATTTTTTTTTTTAACATGATCTGTGGCTCGTAGTGGAGCCACCCCACGTCTCGCACATCTCGCATGTCACACATATGGACATATGGGCATATGGACAAATGCACAGATGCCATGTTTCTTCCTGTCTTTATGCCAAGATCGTGTGAGTGGTAATAACGTTATCGGAGGTCTTGTGCTGCATAATGTTCTGTAAGTCATACAGACCCAGTATAAATGTGAAAAGTTGCAGATTTTTCCCATCCCACAGCCTGGGAATGTCATTTTTCCGTAATCCTGCCAGTTCCGTGTATACCAACCAGGCTGGTCCTTCCCACATGCTGCACACAGAGTTCGGTGCTTGTGATGAGGTTTGAGGTTTGAGGCTTAAGGCTTTCTGGACTAGTTCAATAACTCCAAGCTTGGAAATGAGGTTTCCTCATTTTGTTTTCCGGTTTTGCCGGCGGTTGTGTGTTTTTTCCAAGCTCTCCACGCCACGAAAGTTAAGTTTTCCCATTTGTATTTTTGTCAAAACTATTTTTATTTTACGGTGTGAGTGCCTCCTGTGTTTCTCGTTATATCTTGGTGTAAATCGTGCATACCTGTGTAGAATCGTCGGTTGGTTCCTGCTGCGTTTTCCAGGCCTCGAGGCTTTGGGCTCGAGGTCCTTTGTTGTCTCCTCTCGGTCGTTTGTGGTCCATTTACTTTCGTTCTCACTGGTTTTTTTTCAGTCTTTCTTCACCCCATACTTCCCTGAACATCTCATTCTTTGTTTGAAGTCTTAATCCCAAAAAAATAAAAAAATAAAAAATAAACACTAATTTCCTTCTCTCCCAGTGTTCGTTCGTTCTTCGACTACGTGTTTAGCCCCACCTGTTTTTTTTGTTTTTTTTGTGTTTTTTTTTCTCCCCCTCTCTTCTTCCTTCATATCTCGATCCTCTCCAGCCAACACCTTTCCAATTCCAGTTCTCACCATACTACTTCAACTTTATCCTTCTTCCTCTGATCCACTTTCACCTAACTTTCAAAAAAACTAACGAAGAATTTAATAAGTAGGCCTCCCTCCCGTACCAACACATTTGCTTAAACACCTCCCTGTTCCTTCGTTCTCTGCTCTCCTGGCTGTCAATCTTCTATTCTGTTCCTGCTTCTGAACTTGTGCTGGAATCATTAATCCCCCTGAGGAATCCTTCATGCCCTCATTTAGGGAATTTCCCCAGATAGTTTTCACAGTTTAGTTTTAAAATGTTTGAACTTTCCCCTGAAGTGTTGTATTCTGTTGTATATTATAACATACTTTTCTTCTTCTTTAAAAGGTTGTTTTCGATTTGCTCACCAAATCTCTTCATTTCAAATAAAAATTCAATCTTTTACAGTTCTTCCCTCTTTCATCCCTAAACTCACGTGCATTCCACCCCTCATCCAACGTTTTCAAATGGATCTGACTTGAAAATCGCAACTCATTTTGCAATAAGTGCTCGTTTTCCATTAATCATCCAACACTTTCAGAAATCCAAACTCACCCTCCCCTCCGAAACTCTCTCCTCACCCCTCAATTTCAAAACTCACCACTCCCCCCTCCCCTTCAAATCTCCCCACCCTTTTTTTTCTTTTTTTTTTCCCCTCCAATTCTCCCCTCACCCCTCCTCCTCAAATCGTCCTCTGCACTTCCTTTCCCAACTAACTCTTACCTCCATCTCCTCCAACCTTTTCTTGCTTTTCCTCCCCCCAAACAACACCTCACTGTGCCTCATCCAATCACCATCAAACCATTTGTCCTCCTCCTCCTCCTCCTCCTCCTCCTTCCCTTTCTCCTAGGTCTTCTGAAATCTCTGACACACTATCAACAGCTCTCCCTACCTCACGCTCCTCTTCCTCATCTTATCCTACCCCTCCCGTCCCCTGTCCTGTATCCGATGCTCCCCCTTCCTCTTCCTTAACTGTATGGACCTCAAACATCCGGGGTCTTCGCTCAAACCTGATTGATCTCCATGCAGGTTGCTTCTGACAAAGCCAGATTTGATCTGCTTAACAGTAACTTTCCTCCTTCAAGATGTCTCTTCCTTAATATCTCTCCCTGGTTACTCCCTCCTCCGGTATGATAGACCTGAGCCTCGTCCTGGTGGTGGGGTTGCTATCTTTATAAATAAAACTCTTCCTCACTCTCCCTGCACCACCCTCTCCCCACCCCCAGGAGTACCTCTGGCTACGTCTTCCCCTCCGCCCCCACCTTTTCTTCATGTGTGTTGTGCCATCCACCAAACAGTGATGACTCGATCTACATCTCGCTGTCTGATAACATGGACCAACTTCTATCAACTCATCCCAACTCTCTTCCTCATATGTGGTGATTTCAACTGTCATCATGCCACCTGGCTGGGTGTGCGTACCTCTCTCACCAGCCGCACTCTGGCAAATTATCTCTCACTTCAGCAAAGGACTTCTGTGACTCATTGGGACTGACGCAATCAGTCAATTTCCCAACCCGGATCTCAGTCATCTTCTCTTCGCGACTTGGTTATGACAAACTTCCCTGCAAATGTCTGCTGCTCTTCTGCTCCAATTGATTCATCTGACCATATGCTTGTTAAAGTGGACATCTCTCTGACCATTCTCAGAGAGCCTCCTCAGCGTCGACGAGTCTGGTATTTCACTCAGGCTGACTGGCACGGTCTTCAAGCAGCCATCAATCATCTGGACTGGTCTCCCATCTCTACTGCTTCTGACATCGACTCATCTTGGGAATTCTTCCAAAATAAACTGCTCTCTCATGCACAGATTTATCCTATCCCGTCTTCAGTTGTCATACACTTTCTCCCGACCATGGTACACGGAATCTTGTGGTGAGGCAGTTGCCCTGAAAAACTTGCCTTCGCCTCCTGGAAGGCAAATCCAATGGAAGGAAATCTCATTTCCTTTCTCAAAGCCCGGAACAAGTGTGTGCCTACCCTCAGGAGAGCCAGGAAACAATATCTCTCTTCTTTCAAGGGTGAACTCTCAAACCTGTCTCCCTCCTCCAAATCCTGGTGGCGTCTTGTCTAATCTGTTTCTGGTGTTCCCTCCCCCCCCCCCCCCCCCTTCCATCTCCTCCCTTACCCCAAACGTCTACACAGTTGACTCCGCATGTGAAAAAGCTAAATGCCTCAACTCTGTTTGCCTCAAAATCTTGTCCCAAACCCATCCTTTGCTCCTGACAAGGTGAAGTTTGTCAAACCTCGACTCTCATTCTGCAACTGGACCAGATGGCATCAGCCCACGTGTCCGAAAATCCTGCTCTGCCGCTCTTTCACACCCTCTGTTTTCTTCACCCTCTTTTGCTCAAGGTCATCTGGCATCTGCTTGGAAATCGACCAACATTACAGCTTTACACAAAAATGGTGCAAAAACAGATCATTGCAACTGCAGACCAATCATCCTGCTCCCAATTGTCAGCAAAGTAATGGAATCCATCATTGCTTCAGATATCAAATACTTTCTCTTTTCCAATGGCTTGATCTCTGATCATCAATTTCGATTCAGACCATGTCACTCTACTCTGGACATACTGCGTCGGCTGTCTCAACAATGGATGGAGGCCCTCAATGTCAAACAGGAAATTAGAGCAGTCTCCCTTGGCATAATCACGTGCCTTCGATACGGTCTGGCACCCCGTTCGGCTCACCAAACTCTCCTCCTATGGTATCCATGGAAATCTCCACGCATGGCTTGCGGACTTCCTCTCTGGTCGTAGTCAACGTGTGGCCCTAAATGGATTTCTCTCATCTCCCCATCCTGTTCAGGCTGGAGTTCCCCAAGGCAGTGTTCTGCGCCCTGTGCTTTCTGGTCTTCATCAATGATCTCTCTGCCTCTCTGGAAAATCCTCTCTATCTCTTTGCTGATGACTCCATTCTCTGACGCTCCATAACTCATCCCTTAGATCGGCAGTCTGCAGCCTCCTCACTCTGGGCAGACCTGGACAAAATCAGACTGGTCAAACGAGTGGAACATGTCTTTCAATCCTGACAAATCTCACACTCTTGCTATGTCTCTCCGAAAAGACCGTCTGGACAACTCTCCCATCTACTTTCTCAACAATCCTCTCCAAGAAGTTCTGTCACTCAAGCTCTTGGGTCTGACGATCTGCCATGATCTTTCCTGGGAAAACCACATTTCCAAGCTGGCCTCCCATGCCAGTCGCCGACTGGGCATTCTCTGGCCTTCCTTGGCACACCTTAACTCCTCACCACATACAAGGCTTTCATCCGCAGCTCAATGGAATACTGCTCTCCCCTCTGGGCTGGTGCTCCTGCCTCGCACTGAGCTCAGCTTCATGCTGTTGAAACCAAAGCTTTCAGAATCATTGGAATCTCCCGCGATGAAGCTAACTCCGACGGCCTTTCACTCGCTCACCGCATGCACGTTGGTGGTCTTTCTGTCTTCTCACGACATCTCTGGCCTAGCCCCCCCAGCCCTGTCTGTGCTGTCCCCCCCAAATACTCCTGCAGGTCGCACAAGGTCTGCCTGCAACCCTCTTCTTGTGAAACTGCCAAAATCAAGACTCTCTGCTCACCTTCACTCTTTCATTCCTCTTTTCTCCCACCTCTGGAACAAACTCCCTCACTCTCTTCAATCCCTCTACTCCCTCCAGGTCTTTAAAACAGCTGTTCACCACCACCTCTTATAATCCCCTATCCAAAACCTTGATATTTTCTACCCCTGTTAATTCACCCCAGATCCATTTTTCTGAAATACCAACTTCTTTCCTGGAAGTCCTCGTTGTGTCCATTTGTTTTTTTACCTCTCCTACTACCTTTTACCTCTTTTTTTCCATGTGTGTAAGACTGCATGGAATGTGTTGAGCAGAATGCAGAGCGTTCAATGTGAAGCTGGATGACCTGGTGTCACGGATGGTGCTGGAAGATGAGCAACACCCAGATCGGGCCATGGAGGTCGCCAAGGTTTGTGTTCAGGGTTTTGAATACGTCCCTTTATTTTTATTTATTTATTTTGCTGTGTTTCTGCACTTTAAAGCTTTTGCTTGCGTGTTAGTGGTTGGAGTGCAGGTAGTTGATGCAATGAGTTGTTGTGATGTTGTGGTCTGGCATGGTCAGGTTAATTTTGAGTTTAAAGCGATTGTGATGGTTGCGTACCATGTTTCTGTCCTCCCCTACAGTTTATTGCTTTCCTCGTGAGCTGGTTTGTCTCGGACTGCGATGTACAGAAAGCCATGATTCAATTGGATGTCGACATACAGGTACAGTTGTGTATCGACTTAACCTGAGCTAATTCTCGTAAGTTTTATTACTTGTAAAATCGAATATTTTTCAAGTATATTGGTCGGTCGGCTTTGCTATTCTGTTTGTCACTCGCCTACAGGTCACAATTCTAAACCGATAGTCATGAAACTTTACCAAGCTCTTGAGTCTAAGAGGTTGTCACAACTGAGAAGCCTATTGATGAGGTCCAAGGTTATCTTGAGGACAAATGTCTAAAATCGTAATTTTTCAGCTGATTGACTTGAAAATTGAACAGCACTTGGATATTGAATCACTGAATTGGGAAACCATTTTTTGGGGTCAAAAGGTCAAAAGTTAAGTCCAGGTCAAACTTCCAAAAGCATCAATTTTCATCTGAAAACGATCAATTTTCATCCAATTGACCCGAGCTATGATTAAGATTGTCATTTTTAATGTTGATGAAATGGATGATTTGATGGCAATTCTTTTATGAGGGGGTGGGTGTGGATTTTGCAAGTGTAGTGAGTGTTCTGCATGATGTCTCTCGTTTGTTTATTTTTAATTCCAAGATCGATATTTGTGGTAAGCAGTCGCAGGGTAAAAAGGCAATGTGCTTACAGTGGGGCAGTCGAGCATTGATGACAAAACAAGGGAAAGCGCAGAGGAGGAAACTAACCTGTACGTATAATGTTAGGTAAGGTTAATGGGGATAGAAAATATCATGGTTACGGATGTGGGATGGGGTTGTGTGCCACCTGCTTTTGAAAGGCTGGAGGGGAAGGGTATGATTGAACTGCCTCCAGAAGGCAGTTCCACAGACTGTGCCCTCTCTGGTGACAGAATGGCTTGTTGGCTTCTTTTTTTTCTTTTCTTTTTTTATTAACCTCATGCGTGAAGCAAAAAGTGGGGTTGAGTAATTGGTTTCCTCTGCAAGTTTATGATTGAGGAACTACTTATTTTCAATTGCATTTTGAACACAGTAACACACATGAATCTGCAGTTTAGCAGTACTTTGGCTCTGAATTTGGGAAATTGTATGGAATTTCGCACTGAGTAAGGTAATTGTTTGTTTAATTGCATTGCATTGTCATGGATTGTGGTCGTGCATGCCTGCCTCGTGGTTATGAATGGTGTTCCTCAAGGTTTAATGAGGTATTCTGTACCCTGGAGCCACTTTTTTGTCTGCTTTTGGCAAACTTGCATGCTATTGTTTTCATCAATGTAATATTTTGGAGTATAATTAAGAATTATTCTGTTGTGCCCTTAAATTATCTTTTCTAAAAGAGCACTGAGGTATCAATTTTTGTTAGGATGGCAGTTCCAAAGGCCTCCACAAATGATTGGTGATGGTGCACGGTGCAGGTACACCCTCGTCTAATCTGATGGTAGCCAAATGAGTGGCTGACTAAGCTTGAGCAGGGTTCCCTCGACAGGGTTTGTACATGTCCTGGAAATCCTGGATGGGCATGACATTTGAGAAATCTATTTTTCAGGCTTTGAAAGCCATGGAATTTTACAATTTGTAATGGAAGATCAGAGCGTAGTTATGTTTCTGAACGGAAAATTGTATTCCTTAATTTTCACAGTTGTGTATATTGGTTATAATACCAAATATGGTGTTGCGCATATTTTAGTTTTGCCTTTTAAATGTTAATGATATGCATGTTGCCAAATAACTTGCTCTTTCATTTTTGGGAAAACCTCGATTCTCTAAAATATGCTTGGGAATGTTCATGGAAAAAGTTGTGGAATTCAGATGGTCAAAATGGATACGAACCCTCAAAGATTAAGCTCAGGTCAGGGTGGCTGGCAAATGCAACCAACCCAAAATCTTGTTTAAGGGCAAGGCATTAATCATGGTTGATCAAAAAGCTACGGTTACTAAACTATCCACAGAACTTGGAATTTCTCATGGCACGGTTTTCATCATAATCTCGGAACACTTGGGCACATCCAATATCAAGCAGGTCAAGTCT
The DNA here is from genome assembly GCF_964187855.1 of Myxine glutinosa. Classification (NCBI taxonomy): domain Eukaryota; kingdom Metazoa; phylum Chordata; class Myxini; order Myxiniformes; family Myxinidae; genus Myxine; species Myxine glutinosa. The sequence continues at coordinate 113,627,620 of NC_136262.1, forward strand.
CGCAAAACTCCAGTACTTGTGATGAACAGCAATGGCTGGCGTCGTGCCATACGTAAGCTTCTCAAACTGTGCAACACGTACCTATGAAATTGACCGTTAACTTTCCTCCTCTTGCGATGAAATTGACCTGCTGTGACCCCGTTGCTTATTTGATGACTGATAATTAATCCGATGGAAGATTGGTGTGGCTTCACCAATGGCATCGATCTGATGCAAGCACGAGAGATCATCATCATCACACAAATTTCACACCCTACCCTCATCCGTCAAGGTCATGATGTTTACTTTCTGGGATGCTGATGGAATTTTGAATTATTTCTAACAGAAAACTTCAATAACAGGGGAATGTGATCCCCATTCACAACAATGCCCTTGTGCGTACTGCCAGGGTTGTAAACAAAAAAACCCCACTATGTGTAACTGTGGATTGAGAGTTTGAGAGCAGGTGGAACATCCTCACTTCACCCTATCCGAGTACAAACCGAATCTGGCGCTAGTGAATCGGAAATCGAATTTATTTTCCTCTTCCTGCACATACAATTTGGAGGATGATTGGGGCAAGTTGTTGTTGTTTCGTATGCAGACTGAACATATATATGAATGATCGTTTTAAGGCCATTTTTCCCCACGAGAGTGGGGGTTGGCCTTGCAGGCCCCATGACCTCATGGGGCCCTTTTTGAGGCAGTTTTTATGGCTGGATGCCCTTCCTGACGCAACCCTAAGTCGCCTCTTACGATGCGCAGGGATACGGTGTACCTATTCTAAACTGGGGTACACTGGGATCATTCATCCCAGCAAGCTGGTACTCAATTTGCCGACCTCGGAAGGATGACAGGCTGACTCAACCGCCCTGGTGTTAATTCAGCGATCGACCGGGATTTGAACTCAGGATCCTAGGATCCCAAGCTAGCACCCTAACCGCTAAGCCAACACCAGGCAGACTGGTTGCATAATTTTCTGGAAGTGCAGCTATGTCGCTGATACAGTACCACCATTACCAGTAAGCTGGTACTCATTTTGCCGACCTTGGAAAGATGACAGGGGACCGCAAACATGGGGACCGGACCGCAAGGCTAACCCCCGCTCTAGCAGGGAAAATGGCCTTAAAATGCATGTTGTTGTTGCAGGTTGGAAAGATGACAGGCTAAGCCAACACACCTGGTGTTATTTAACAGCACGATGGGCTCAAACCCAAGACCCTAAGATCTTTAGCGATTCACCTTAACCGATAAACGCCAGGCTTATTGAGAGCAATTGCATTAACGTGAAGGAGAATTGTATTGAAATTATTTATTTATTTAAAAAACAATTAAACTTGCATCATTCAAACAACTAGGGGTGAGTGCATGTTGTGTCACCAACTAGGTGTGTGTGGGTATTGAGGCAATGAGTAACAGCTTGATGTGGCAGTTCTATTGTAAGGCTGGGAGATGTGTTATCTGAACTATGGGGGAAACTACGGGCCAAACATGTATTTTGGGCTGACCACTAATTATACATTGTGATTACAAATGCTCTGAGAATCACAATTAGTTTGTTGGGATGAAAGATGTTGATTGAAAGGGGAAATTAATAATTAATTTGATATATCTGGCACCTTAAGGTTATGTGAATAACAGGGTGTTGATGCCCATGGAAGAATGTGATGTTATATCTGCTGTTTATTTATTTATTTACTTTAATTGAGCAAAACTCATTTTGAGGTTTGTTCTCAGGTGAGGTTTTGGCAGAGACAAGTTTATAGGTATTTGTCTCAATGTCCATGGGGTCAGGATGTGAGTGGTCTTGGTGGGGGAATGAGATCTCCATGTGACTGTTTTGCAGCGAGAACTGCTCGCCATTCTTGAACTCTTTGCAAGTGAGAGTGATTGTCTGAGGGATGAGCTGGAGATCCTGCTCAAAAAAGACACAACAGGTACGTTCCTGTGCACAAAAGATGAGTTCATCTACAGGCCACCGACCTTCAATATTGAAATGGTTGTTTTGAAGGTATGTCATTGTCCTGTATTTTACCTCAACAACTAAAGGTGGACGGCAGTTGTTTTCATCCCTGTCTGTTTGTGGCTTGGCAAAAATTTGTTTGTGTCTGCAGGTGACCGTCTGAGGACAGCAATGCACATTTCTGGTCAGGATCCAAATTCGGAAGTGATTCTTCGCCATTTAGAGATGCTGCTAAAACCGATGCACAGCGCACTGTCAAAATGTTATGGACGCATTCGGACAACTTGGTGGACAGGTTGGGTGTGTGACAAGGATGAATTTTATTTTGGTGAAGATAGATCCGGATGCGAAAAAAAAAGAAGAAAAAAGACATATATATATATATATATATATATATATATATATATATATATATATATATATATATATATATATATATATATATATATATATATATATATATATATATAGATATATATATAGATATATAGATATATATATAGATATATATATATATATATATATAGATATATGTATGTAATCGGGAGATTAAATCAGACGCGGACGTAGCTTCAGGACGTCGATCTTTAATTTTCGACAATCTTTCGAACCAACAAAGGTCTTCTTCTTAGTCGTCCCCAAGTTCAACGGAACATGTGTGTATATATATATATATATATATATATATATATATATATATATATATATATATATATATATATATATATATATATATATATATATATATATATATATATATATATAAGTTCTTCTTCACCATTGAGAGATGGGGCTTTAAACGATATACAGGTAAAACCAATGTACAGACATTCACGGTTAACAAAATGTGACCTGTTTCTACACTTGTGACCTTGTGTTTCGCGTAGTCGTGGGCGTTTTGATTTTCCCTTCTGAATTGTGAATTGCCGGGAACCTATCGGCATTTTTCCCATTGATACCTTGCGAAAAAGGGGGACAGGTTTCCTGCGATTCCTTTTTTTACATTAAAATGTTTTTTTCAACTGTGTACACATGATTACAGTCTCATAAAAATGCTTACAAATAATAAAAAACGATAACACCAGGCACCATTTCAAATGTTTATTGAAGGAATGCAATAACAGCTTAAGTCTTTAACAAACGAACAAAAAAACAGCATGTATCGTTTCAAACTTTTATAAACACAAATGCGCAAATTTTCAAATGTTGATGAAGAATTAAAATCGAGTGAACTCTGAAGATGACGCAGGTGGGGTTGCTAATGAGTCGTGCACCGAAAGGAATGTAGGTGAGGGCGCTGAAAAGGTCACCAAGTTGTGCACTGAGGGCGCCGAAGAGGGTGCAGATGAGGCCGCGGATGAGTCGTGCACTGAGGGGAGGCAGGATAGGCAGGAGGGGTATCACAGTGAGAAAATTCGTGATCGAGATGTATCTCCTTGAATGGGAGCATCACGTCATCAAACCCCCTCTTAAACTTGGGGTGAAGCCTCATGACCGGGTTGGCTTCTTGCACCCTGTCAATTGCCCGCATGTCCTCCAGTATCTCTCCCAGGAACTTAACCGTGAAGTTGGATCTCAGCACCATCACTGCCCTCCTCCTCCTCCCCCTCCTTGGAAACCTTGGTGGTAGCATCCAACTCCTTCGCTGAGCTCTTCGACATGCAAGGCGATAATATCCTCGGGCTCCATGTCATCAAAGCTTTTCCCTCCCACCTGACATGACAACCTGGCGATTTCATTCCTCTCCTCTGTGTTGTCGGGGAGCCTGTAAAGTTCTTCACTGTCTGTGACCACAGGTTTTGCCAGCAGACATTGTTCGTGGAGACTCTCACCTCATCCAGCGACTCCTTGATGGCGCCAATGATGCAGTGGGCTATGTTTAACTGTTTACAACACTGCCCGAGGGTGAACTTTGAGTTGGAGTCTATCACATCCAAAATGTGGCTAAAGGTGCAGTGGGTGTAATACGTTTTAAAACTGGAGATTACCCCTTGGTCTAGCAGCTGCATCAGGGAGGTGCTGTTGGATGGCATGAAGATCACCTCGACGTTCGGGTGAGCCCCCACCTGCAGGAGTGGTTTTGTTTTGCCAGCTCCCTCTCCTCTTGAGGGATGAACCAGTTATGGAACCAGTCCATGAAAATTTTACTGCCGTTAGCCACGCCTTCCTGTTGGCCCTCCAAAGCACGGGCAGGGTATGTTTGTTCTTGCCTTTGAGAGCACGTGGGTTCAGGGAATGGTATGCCATCATGGGTTTAATCATACAGTTCCCTTTTGCATTTGGGCAGAGGGGAAGAGATGCCTGCTCCTTGGCGACTTTGAACACTGATGCTGTTCTCTCTCGCTTCGAGATGAAAGTTCTCATGGGCATTTTATTCCAGAACAGGCCAGTCTTATCTGCATTGAAGACCTGCTCTGGCAGGTACCCTTTCTCGTCGAGCTGTGCGAGTTGAGCAGGCAACGTTTTGGCTGCATCGTGGTCCGTGGAGGCATTCTCGCCTGTCAGTTTGATGTTGCGGAGACCATACTGTTGAAGTGGTGAATCTGCTCGCTTTGAATGGACTGGGGCTGTCCACACCCACATTCCTCAGCGCATCACTCATAGCCACACCTGCATCACTTGTGCTCGCACCAGCCAGATACGTGTATTGTAAATGCGTCTTGCCTTTGCACGAATGAGAGGTCTACTTGAAGGCATGTTCTTCTGCGCATTGTCTTCTTTCCATACGTTCAGAAGCTTGTACATCCTTTCTATGTGGATGTCCCAGACCTGGGCGACCACCTTTGTGCTTGGTACAGCGCTCGCCGCAACAATTTCTCAGATCGTCCTCTCATTCTTCTATATGTACCGAACGGTGAATTTCTGGCTCGGGCTCAATGCTTTCTTCTGCCTCTTGGTAGTTGACGCATCTCCAGCATGGGTCTTGCGCTTCGAACCCATGATTGAACAATGAGCAGACCGAAAGGCAAAACACAGGTCAAAGCAGCAGGACGATAATGATTGAGACCCTGGACGTAAGTAGTCATGCAGGCATTGTGGGTAGATGTGTGAGGTGAGTATTCTGCCCATTGTTTGTGTGTGATGGCAGGTGATGCTGTATTCAGCAGCTGGTAATAGATGTGGTGAAGTGTTTACATTCTGTAGCTCGTGGGCGTGGTGAGGGGGACGTCTTGTGCAGCTGGTGCGATATGCTGCGCAGCTAGGTTCATAGTGCGAATGGTGGGACATGCTGGGCAGCTCGATTAGCACAACTGAACTTTATTATTATTATTTTTGTACACAAGATCAAGGCTCATGAAAGAGCTAACATTTATCACACAAAAAGTCAAACCGACACGAAAACGCAAAGGGGAGCGGCAGACAAGATGGAGAGAGGGTGAAGGACACAAACACAACATTTGAGAGCAGGGACATCGGGAGATGTTTTTGGAGGGAGAGGGCCTGGGGGGAGGCAGGATAGGTATAAAACGCAAGGACACCAAGGACTTCCAGGACAGAAGTCAAAAGTCACCTCAAAAAAGTGGATTTGGGGTGAAATTAGCATGGGTAGAAAAGATCAAGGTTTTGGATTGGGGAAGATAAGATAGATGGTGGTGAACAGCCGTTTTAAAGACCTGGAGGGAGGAGTGGGATTGAAGAGAGTGAGGGAGTTTGTTCCAGAGGCGGGAGAAAAGAGGAGTGAAGGTGAGCAGAGAGTCTTGATTTTGGCAGTTTAACCATAAGAGGGTTGCAGGCAGATCTTGTGCGACCTGCAGGAATATTTGGGGGACAGAGCCCAGAGAGAGCTGGGGGGGCAAGGCCGGAGAGGAGTCGGTAGAAGACGGAAAGACCACCAACCTGCCTGCGGTGATTAAGTGAAAGGCCCTCCGAGATAGTGTCATCGCGGGAGGTTCCAATGATTCTGAACGCTTTGGTTTCAACAGCGTGAAGACGAGCTAGGTGTGAGGCAGGAGCACCAGCCCAGAGGGGAGAGCAGTACTCCATTGAGCTGCGGATGAAAGCCTTGTATGTGGTGAGGAGCTCAGGTGTGCCAAGGAAGGACTTCGCACGACGGAGGATGCCCAGTCGGCGACTGGCTTTGGAGGCCAGCTTGGAAATGTGGTTTTCCCGGGAAAGATCATGGCAGATAGTGAGACCCAAAAGCTTGAGTGACAGAACTTTTTGGAGAGGATTATTCAGAAAGTAGATGGGAGGGTTGTCCAATCGGTCTTTTCGGAGAGACATCGTAAGAGTGTGAGATTTGTCAGGATTGAAAGACATGTTCCACTTGTTTGCCCAGTCTGATTTTGTCCAGGTCTGCAGAGAGTGAGGAGGCTGCAGACTGCCGATCTGAGGGATGAGGAATGGAGCGGCAGAGAGTTGTCATCAGCAAAGAGATAGAGAGGATTTTCAAGAGAGTCAGAGAGATCATTGATGAAGACCAGAAAAAGCACAGGGCCCAGAACACTGCCTTGGGGAACTCCAGCCTGAAGAGGAAGAGGAGATGAGAGAAACCCATTCAGGGCCACACGACGACTAGAGAGGAAGTCCGCCAGCCATGCGTGGAGATTTCCATGGATACCAAAGGAGGAGAGTTTGGTGAGCAGAGCGGGGTGCCAGACCGTATCGAAGGCACGTGATATGTCGAGGGAGACAGCTCTAATTTCCTGTTTGGCATTGAGGACGTCCATCCATTGTTGAGACAGCAGAAGCAGCATGTCCAGAGTAGAGTGACCTGGTCTGAAACCAAATTGATGATCAGAGATCAAGCCATTGGAGAAGAGGAAAGATTTCATATCTGAAGCAATGATGGATTCCATGACTTTGCTGATAATTGGGAGAAGGTTGATTGGTCTGTAGTTGCTAGGATCTGTTTTTGCACCTATTTTGTGCAAAGCAGTGATGTTGGCTGATTTCCAAGCAGATGGCAGTTGACCTTGAGCAAAAGAGAGGGTGAAGAGAACAGAGAGAGGGAGTGAAAGAGCGGAAGAACAGGATTTTAGGACCCGTGGGCTGATGCCGTCAGGTCCAGTTGCAGAATCAGAGTCGAGGGTTGACAAACTTTTCCACCTTGTCAGGAGGAAAGGACATGGAGTCCAGGAGCAGCTGGGTACGACTGGTTACGACTGGGTATGGTGGGTACAGAGAGGGATGGGTTTGGGACACAAGATTTAGAGGCAAACGCAGAGTTGAGGCATTCAGCTTTTTCACGTGCGGAGTCGGCTGTGTAGCCGTTTGAGGTAAGGGAGGGGATGGAGGGGGAACAAACACCAGAAACAGATTTGACCAGATGCCACCAGGATTTGGAAGAGGGAGACAGATAAGAGAGTTCGGTCTTGAGAACGGAGAGATATTGTTTCCTGGCTCTCCTGAGGGTGGACACACACTTGTTTTCGGGCTTTGTGAAAGGAAATGAGATTTCCTTCTGTTGGATTTGCTTTCCAGGAGATGAAGGCAAGTTGTTTCTGGGCAACAGCCTCACCACAAGATTCCGTGTACCATGGACGGGAGGAAGGGTATGACGACTGAAGACGAGATGGGATAAATCTGTGCATGAGAGAGAGCAATTTACTTTGGAAGAATTCCCAGGATGAGTTGATGTCAGAGGTGGTAGCGATGGGAGACCAGTCCAGATGATTGATGGCTGCTTGAAGACCGTGCCAGTTGGCCTGAGTGAAATGCCAGACTCGTCGACGCTGAGCAGGCTCCCTGAGAATGGTCAGAGAGATGTCCACTTTAACAAGGACATGATCAGATGATCCGATTGGAGCAGAAGCAGAGCAGCAGATATTTTCAGGGAAGTTAGTCATAACCAAGTCCAGAAGAGAAGATGCTCCGTTGACCGATATCCGGGTCGGAAATTGACAGATTGTGTCAGTCCGAGTGAGTCGCAGAAGTCCTTTGCTGAGGAGCCATGGCTGGTGAGAGAGGTACCCACACCCAGCCAACTGGCATGGTGACAATTGAAATCACCACATATGAGGAAGATAGAGTTGGGATGAGTAGATATAAGTTGGTCCATATTATCAGACAGCGAGATGTAGATGGAGTCATCAGTTTGGTGGACGGTACAACACATATGAACAAGAGGTGGGAGCGAAGGGGAAGCCATAGCCAGAGGTATTCCTGGGGGTGAGGTGGAGAGTGCAGTGCAGGGCGAGTGCGGAAGAGTTTTTGATAAAGATAGCAACCCCACCTCCAGGACGAGGCTCAGGTCTATCATCCCGGAGGAGGGAGTAACCCGGGAGAGATACTAAGGAATCAGACAACATGAAGGAGGAAAGTTTCTGTTAAGCAGATCACGTCTGGTTTGACAGAAGCAACCTGTATGGAGAGATCAGTTAAGTTTGAACGAAGGCCCCGGATGTTTGAGGTCCATACTGTTAATGAAGAGGAAGGGGGAGCATCGGATACAGAACAGGGGGGAGGAGGGGTAGGGTAAGATGTGGAAGAGGTGGAAGAGGTGGAAGAGGTAGGGAGAGCTGTTGAAGGTGTCAGATTTCAGAATAGCTCGGAGAAAGGGAAGGATGGGGCGGACAAAAGGTTTGATGGTGATTGGGTGAGGCATAATGAGGTGTTATTTGAGGAGGGGGAAGAGCGAGGCAGAAGGTTGGGGGAGATGGAGGTGAGAGTTGGAAGGGGGAAGAAGCGGGGAGGACGCTTTGAGGAGGGGGAGTGAGGGGGGAAATTAAGAAGAAATGAGGGTGGGGAGATTTGGAGGGGTGAGGGGGAGGGTTGGGAGGGAAGGGACAAGGGGAGGGATTTGAAAGGGATGGGATATGGGCACTGATCTCTACAACCACTGGATAGCGCATCGCCCACTGAACGTAACACACACAACTGACGCTGCCGCACACACAGGTAGGCAATCTTAACCACTCGCATCGTATGCGGACGCGTCAGGAGTTGGAGTGAACAACACATAATTTGTATGCAATTCCCAACTAAGCTCGCTACTTTCCTTCAGATCTGGACTTTATATCAAATCCCTTATACTATAGTGTCAAATTGTATTCTCGTAATAGAGGCCTACATCAACATCAACTTGTTTAATCATCAAAAAAATGTCCCCCACTACACCAAGTCCCAATCATTTGCTTCCTTCACAACAAAACAATGCTATTAATGTTGCAGCATTTTGCAGACGAGATCAGTAATGGCATCCACTAACAGTTCTTATTGAATGGTAATTTGTTTTCTTTGCTGAATAAAAGTAATTTAAAAAAGGTAATTATAATAATAATAATAATTCATTTATTTTGTATAGCGCTTTTCCAGAAGCCCAAAGGCGCTTTGACAGAGTGGAAAACATAATGCATAACAATACATGAAAACAACAATTGCAAAAAGACAAGAATCAAGAAAACAAACAGCAGCGATATACGGCATATATATAAGACAAGAATCAAAAAGACAAGACAAGAATCAATAGGGAAATATTTAAAGCAAAAGGAGGGAGAAGGAGAAGAGATAGTCAGGGGTTAAATGCTGTGGGTTGAATGTTGAATGCAGCGTTGAACAGGTGGGTCTTTAGTGATGTTTTGAATGTGGTGAGTGAGGAGGAGTCTCTGATGGTGTGAGGTAGTGAGTTCCAGAGGGTGGGAGCAGCGATGGAGAAGGCCCTGTCCCCCCAGGATCTGAATTTGGTCCGGATGGAGGGGGTCAGGAGGTTGGTACCAGCAGAGCGGAGGTTGCGGGTGGGAGTGTGTCTGGAGAGGAGGTCAGCCAGGTAGGATGGGGCCAGGTTATGGAGGGCTTTGTATGTCAAGAGGAGGATTTTGTACTGGATTCTCTGGGGGATGGGGAGCCAGTGAAGCTTGTAAAGGACGGGGGTGATGTGGTCACGGGTCCGGGAATGAGTGAGTAGACGGGCAGCGGAGTTCTGAATGTATTGGAGTTTATTGGTGATTTTTGAGGGTGAACCATAGAGGAGGCTATTGCAGTAGTCCAGACGGGAGGTGATGAAGGCGTGGATGAGGGTTTCTGCAGCCGTGGAGGAGAGGGATGAGCGGAGACGGGCAATGTTTTTCAGGTGAAAGAAGGCTGACTTTGTGATCTGTTTAGTGTATTTGTCGAAGGAAAGGGTTTGGTCAAAGATGACGCCAAGATTCCGGATGTGAGGGGAGGTGGATACTGGGATACCGTCGATGTTGAGGGCAAAGTTATGGGTGGATTTTGTGAGCGTTTTTGGGCCAATGATGATTATTTCAGATTTATCACAGTTAAGCTTGAGGAAGTTGATTTGAAGCCAGGATTTTATTTCAGTGATGCAGTTTGTCAGGATAGAGTGGGTGTCGGTGGAGACGGACTTGGTGGAGATGAAAAGCTGGATGTCATCGGCGAAGCAGTGGAATTGGAGACCATGACGGCGGATTAAGTGACCGAGCGGGGACAGGTAAAGGATGAAGAGGAGGGGGCCAAGAACTGAACCTTGGGGGACACCTTGGGGGAGGGGAGCAGTGGGGGATTTGCAGTTATTGATGGAGATGAACTGGCATCTGTCAGAGAGGTATGATTTAATCCAAGAGAGGGCAGTGCCGGTGACGTTAAAGGTGGATTCAAGTCGGGTGAGGAGGATAGTGTGATCGATGGTGTCAAAGGCAGCGCTGAGGTCGAGGAGGACGAGAATGTTGAGGTTGCCAGCGTCAGAGGAGAGGAGAAGGTCGTTGGTGATTTTGAGGAGAGCAGTTTCAGTACTGTGGTTGGAGCGGAATCCGGATTGGAATGTTTCATACAAGTTATTGGCAGAGAGATGATGTTTGAGTTGAGTGGCTACAGCGCGTTCCAAAACTTTTGACAGAAAGGGTAGGTTGGAGATGGGTCTGAAGTTGTTTAGGGTGTCAGGGTTTAGACCAGGTTTTTTTAGAATGGGGGTAACAGCAGCAATTTTGAGGGAAGGTGGGACGATGCCTGTAGACAGGGAGGAGTTTATTGTTGCAATGATAAGTGGAGAGAGAGCAGGGAGGGAGGCTTTGACAAAGCTGGAGGGGATGGGGTCAAGAGTGCAGGTGGCAGTTTTCATTCCTATGAGGAGTTCAGAGAGGTCAGTAGGAGAGATTGGGGAGAACCGAGACAGGGGATGGCAGGACAAGGGGGGGCAGGTGGTTGGAGGGGGAGCGGGTGCGGCGGTGGTCAAGCTGTTGTAGATGTTGTCAATTTTGCGTTGGAAGAAAGAGAGGAAGGAGATGCAGTTGTCTACTGTGAATGACTGGGTGGTGGTGTTCAGGGGGCGGAGGAGTTTGTTTATTGTCGAGAAGAGTGCTTTTGGGTTTCCGGAGCCAGAGTGGATAATTTGAGAGTAGTAGGCAGAGCGGGCGCGGGAGAGGGCATCTTTGTAGTGTTGTATGTGGTCCTTGTAGGCTTGGGAGTGAACTGTGAGACCCGTTTTATTGCGGAGTCTTTCAAGTTGGCGAGCACGAGTTTTCATCAGGTGGAGTTCAGGGGTAAACCAGGGAGCAGAATGGGTGAAAGAAACTGTTTTGGTTTTTACAGGCGCAAGCTGGTCAAGGCAGGAGGAGAGAGTGTGGTTGTAGTAGTCAGTGAGGTCGGAAGGGGTGTGGAGGTCAATGAAGGTAGAAGTGGACATTTTTTCAGAGAGGGTGGATGAGAATGAGGTAGGTGAAAGAGCGTTTAGCTTACGGAAGTTGATTGTGCGATAATGCCTTGGTGTTGGGGCGGGGATGTTGATGGTCAGAGTGATGGCTAAGTGGTCAGAGAGGGTGAGGTCGGAGCCATAGAGATGGTGCAAATTTAATCCAGTGGAGCAGACAAGGTCCAAAATGTGACCACGGATATGGGTAGGAAAGTCGACATGTTGAGTGAGGTTAAAGCAGGTGAGTAAATCAGTGAAGTCAGTGGTTATTGTGGAGTCAGTGGAGTCAGTGGAGTCAGTGGAGTCAGTGGAGTCAGTGGAGTCAGTGTGGATATTGAAATCACCAAGGAGGAGGATTGAGGGGGAGAGGGAACATAGCTGGGTCAGAAAGTAGGAGAAGTCAGACAGGAATGATGGGTGTGGTTTGGGAGGGCGGTAGACGACAGCCATGACTGACTGCGTGTGACCAGAGAGTTTTAAAGCCAGGTGTTCAAATGATGGAGCAGATGAGATGGAGATGAGGTTGGTCTTGATGTCTTGACGGTGGATAACGGCAATTCCACCACCTCGGCCCTCCGAGCGTGGTTTATTGACGTAGGAATATCCATTGGGTGTGGTGAGGTTGAGTGTGTAGTAGTCCAGAGGTTGTTGCCAGGTTTCGGTGAGACAGAGAAAGTCCAGTTTGTTATCCAGGATGTATTCGTTCAGGATGAGGCATTTATTGTTGAGGGACCGGGTGTTGAACAGGGTGAGCTTGATGTTGTTTTGAACAGCAGGGATGAATTCAGGTGAGTAATTACTTTGTTGTGATTTATTTCCATTCTTATTTCTTGTCAGAAGTAAACTTTTCAGTAGTAAATGGGGGGGAGGGGGGGGCGGCATGAAGGAATCTTAAAAATCATTGAAGGAATACATGTACTGTTATGGCAATAAAAGGCAATATGCAATATGTAAGGCAAAAAGTACAGTTGTGGCAATGAAAGGCAATTTGATATTGATCGTCCTTTGGCAACGTTGGTATTTAAAGGAGTACATTTGTACTGGTACAATGAGCTATCAACTGAGGCTATTGACGTGCCGTGGTGAGGAGTAGCGAGTGCCAGCAGTGGTGAGTGGGTAGCAAGTGCATGCAGTGGTGAGAAGGTAGCGAGTGCATGCAGTGGTGAGTGGGTAGCGAGCGCTTGCAGTGGTGAGTGGGTAGCGAGCACGTGCCGTGGTGAGGGGTAGCGAGCACGTGCCGTGGTGAGGGGTAGCGAGCACGTGCCGTGGTGAGGGGTAGCGAGCACGTGCCGTGGTGAGGGGTAGCGAGCGCGTGCCGTGGTGAGGGGTAGCAAGCGCATGCAGTGGTGAGGGGTAGCAAGCGCATGCAGTGGTGAGCACATGCATGTTTACCATCCATATCTGCAGAACAGATCGACGACCAAGGGAATCTATATGACAAAACAAAGGGTAACATCAAAATAATTTCCATGTATTATACCGACTTATTCCAGCAAATATGGCCACAAATGATCAGGCTTCTTTACCACATCCATATGCATATGAATGTTACTGGCTCTACAATGTATGTACATATCTGTTATACAGCTGTCAACATACAATTGATATGCAATTTTATTTAGTAAATTTATTTATTCTCTAAGTATTCCTTTCAGAAATTATAAATCATAACAAGGGAACTGCCTTAGCCCTTTAGCCTTTAAGGAATAAACTACATGCATGTACAAGTACATACAACATACTTTACAGTCATGTAGTGGCAGTATTGCTTGAGCTCCGAGTCCAGACTCTTCAATGACAATGTGACTAGATCTAGAGTCTCGACTCTAGATCTAGTCACATTGTCATTTGTGTAAAACTGTAATCAGATCTAGATCCGATTACAGTTTTACATCGTAATTTTGTGCATTTGTTTTTACTGATTTTTATTCTTCACTTACAATTAAGTAATAATTCATACTCAGCTCCACACAAATCTGTGGTTTTGCAAGCTATTTGTTTTAAAGTAGTCTAACTAAAAGTTAGATTGTAATGTAAATCTAAAATATAGAACTTTTTTTACACAGCAACTAACAAGGGAATCTACACATGGGTCTGTACAAACATCTAACTCGTTCATGTGTTGCACGCTATTAACGCTAAACATTCTCATTTACAGTAACTTTATTATACTTACAGATGAAATGTTGGATTGCAACCCTTGAACTGCCTATTTGTACAGTTGACCGCAGCACATGAAGGCATATTGAGTCCATTTATAGTAATAACGAATCAAAATTATATATGTATTGGCAGGAGTGTTAACGCGAGCTTTCTTGGAGAATCAATGCGAGTGGTTAAGATGGCGGCGTTTGGCGTCAGATCGATCAGCCAATGCGCTATCCAGTGGTTGTAGAGATCAGTGGATATGGGGGAGATTTGGAGGGGAGGGGTGAGGGAGGAGTCTAGGAGGGGAGGGGCGAGGGGGAGTCTTGGAGGGGAGGGGTGAGGGGGTAGTTTAGGAGGGAGGGGGCAAGGGGGGAGATTTGAAAGGGATGGGTGATGGGGAGGATTATGAGGGGAGGGGAAAGGGGGAAGATTTGAAAGGGATGGGTGATGGGGAAGATTTTGAGGGGAGGGGTGATGGGGAAGATTTGGAGGGGAGGGGTTATGGGGAAGATTTGGAGGGGAGGGGTGAGATTGGATTTTAGAAAGTGTATAATTAATGGGAAACGAACATTTATTGCAAAATGAGCTTCTTGTGACCTTCGAGTTAAAAATACGTTTAAGGACGCTGGATGGAGGATGGAGTGCAGGAGAGTTTAGGGAATGTAGAAAAAAGGCACTATAGGAGATGGAATTTTTTTGGGGGATGAATAGATTTGGTGAGCAAGTCAAAAGCAGCCTTTTAAAGAAGAAGAAGAAAAAGGTGTTATAATATATGACGGAATACAGAACTTGAGGGGAAAGTGTAAATATTGAAGGTTAATAACAGTGAAAACTATCTGGGGAAATGGGGGAGAAACACGTGGTCGAAGAACGACCGAACGAATAAGAATGAATAAACGAATGAGAACAAAGAATAATAGAGAAGGAAATGTTTTTTGGGGTTTTTTTTTTTTTTTAAAGTTAAGATTTTAAACAAGGAAGATTTGGGTGAAAATACTGGGAAAACGGAGAACGAAAGTTATTTGATCACAAACGACCGACCGCTGAGAGAAAAACAAAGCCTCAAGGTTGTACACTGTACAAGGCCTCAAGACACGACACGAATTAACACGATTTTCAATACAGTTATGAAAGATTTGCACCAAAGATCTTTCTTGGGACATAATATACGTACACACACCATAAAATAAATAGTTATAACGAAAATACAAATGGGAACAATTACTTAACTTCGATTTCAAATCGCTCGCGGCGCGGCAAAGGCCTTGCTCGCGACGCGGCAAACAGACGATTAATTTATGAAAGATAAACACCGAGAAACTTCCAAGGTGCACACTATAACTTCACACACCGAAAGATAAATACAGTTTCGACAAAATACAATTGTGAACAGACTTAACTTTGAAAACGTGGAGACCGTGTGGAGCTTCGAGAATCCCTGCCGCCGTCCAAGATCTCGCGAGATCCCTTCTTCTCTGGGAGAGCATTCTTTACCACTGCATCACTTGAATCCTGCAACATTATGAACTCCCGCACCCTCACCACCTTAAACTCCTCGGTTAATGATGTCAAGGGAAACTTGAGTTTTCCACCCTGACCATAAAAGGCAATGTTCGTCAAACAGCGTGGCACTCCCAACCACCTCATCACAAACCCACTCACCACAACCTCCATCACACCTTCACATGCTGTCAATGTTTGACAACACACCCCTTCACATGCCAGACGACCACTGACATATCAATCATCCAAAACAAGTCAAAAAAAAAAAAATCCCACCTGATCGTCATGTGACTCTCGTAACTTGGTTCCCCAAAAAAAAAATTCGTAAGCCAATTGTTCCAAAATTTGTAAATTCAAAAAATTTTTTTTCCCAAGCTGTTGCCTAAATCCCCCAATTTCTGCATTTAATAAATTAATTATTACATTGCCGATGAAAAAAAAATGAATCATTCTTGCTCCGAAGACTTTGCAGCCACAGGAAGCGTCGACAGTTGCTCATATTCAGAAAAAGTCAGTCAGTCTAGTCAGAAGGGCTTACCAGACCAATTAGCCTGTTGACTCTTGCCCCTATTTGGGGTCTCCAGTAACAGAGCCCTGTTATTTGTCTGAAATGCTGGTACTTGCTGGTACCCTTGCTCTTGGTTTTCCCTATGAAATTCTCCTATTTGAATACAGACAATGTTGTCTCCAGTGTCACAATTCTCTCCACTTGAAACACCGGTCCTTGTCATCCTCTGTTCTTCCCCTCCGTTCTCTTCTTCCTCCTTGCCACCTTGGCTTCTGGATTTCTCGTGATTCATAAACTCTTCTGCGTTGTTCCGCAGGCATTAAGGCTTGGGTCTGCAATTGCATCAACTTTTCGGCATTTATAGCGCTGTTTCTGGCCTGTATTCGCTGATGATGCAAAGCATAAGTCAATATTTCTTGTATTGTCTTTCCTTCCCAAGAAATACACTGTTTTTCCACGTCTCTTCAATTTTGGCAACAAGCCATTCATAAAAAGGGGTTTTATGGCATCGTCTATCTGTGCCGGGCCTATTCCCGAATGTAATCGGAAAATATCTCGCAGTCTTTCCAAATAGTCAGCAGAATCTTCTCCAGTTTTCTGTTTACACGTGACCACTTTGTTCCAGTCAGTCACAGGTGACAGTTTTTGTATGGCCTCTATTAATCTATTTAACTTTGCCATTTTTGATTATTTGTCCATATCGACTTTCCCAGGTTCTCTTTCCCATTAGCTGTCAACGTTGTGGCATTAGGAATTAGCCATTTCAGAAGTATTTCCATGTCCCTCGCATTTGGTAATTGAGTTTCCACAATCAATCGCAACTCCTCTGTGAATTGGACTGGATCTGTCTTGATTGATGGCATACTGCTCTGCAATGCCTTAAGCTCATATATCTGCCTTAAGTTCATATACGTAAGGTCTGAGCGTTCCTGATTTGCCCCTGGAAATTTCCGCTGAGGGAAATTTGTTACACCAGACTGCTCAAAATCCCTCTTCTGGAGAGTCAGACTTTGATTGGTTAATGGCAAGTTCCCGACAGGCCCCCAATTAATACAGGCCCCTATAATACTTCTTGTATTATAGCTGTTAGGTGGAAAGTATTGTGCAGTTGTTGCAACTAGTTTTTTCTCTTGCTCACTGTTACGTGCTCCTCCCCAAACCCCGGTCACGGTGTACCTCCGAGCCCCGAAAGGAATCACGGCAGAAAGAAGTGCTATTATGTGTGCCAATGACAAATAGTGAAACCACACCAATCAGTTGTTACCAAAAAACAAGTATTGTATTAGTCTTGCACAAGAATAACAGCACAAGTACAACATGTTTCAATTGCACAACAAAAATACCATATAATTCCTATGATGGTACCACCAGTTTCTTACTCAATAACTCACGGTGCTCCACGTGAGCGAAAGGAAACATTCCCAGTCACTGTCCTGGCACCAGGCCAACGTCGATCCACGCTCCGGTGGTCAAAAGGAAAAAAGTCGTATCGAGACCAGAATCCCGGGCGGCTGACAGTCAACGCTGCCGACAAGCCGCTGGGGGGGAAGGGGGGGGGGGGTGTCGGGCCGACCTCGGTCATGCAAAGGTGCACCCAAAAGGCAACTGGGAATGCACACTTTTGGTTCACCAGACAATGACGCTGGTATGAACGTTCAGCGCCTCCCAAACGGAGAACCACGAATTCCCCAATCGAAATCCACATTACACACGCGAACCAGGCTAGTGGCTGGGGCGCGGTGAAATGGCTGGAGCGAGGTGAAAAGGCTGGAGCGAGGTGAAAAGGCTGGAGCGAGGTGAAAAGGCTGGAGCGAGGTGAAAAGGCTGGAGCGAGGTGAAAAGGCTGGAGCGAGGCGAAATGGCGGACGGGCCTGTAATGGAGGCGTACCTGTTCTCCAACAATGATTCACTTCGGAATCGACCGCAAAATCCGTCACGCAGATTTATCTGTCGCAGCGATCACGACTGTCACAGGAATCCCTTTCCTGGGAAAACCAATCTTTGCTCGTGACCCACGTTCGCCAGTGTCCGCACGATATTTCAAAGTAGTTCTGCTTTTTCCCCCGACCTCACTTGCTCCACTCTCGCTCCACTCTCGCTTCCTCTTCTTCTCTTCCGGTTTCTCCCGATCCATTTCGTTTTTCTTTTCAAACACTAATTTTTCCCTTTTGAAAACAGTTATTTCCATTTCACTCAAACTATACCAAGAATAGTACATGGAACTAAATATGCTTACAGTGGATGAAAACCACAACGATGGAAGTGACGAATCCGTAACATCACCGAGTCATTAATTTTCTCTGACTCCATTCCTGTCCCCTTGTTGCACCCTCTTGGGTAGTAGCCTCATGAGCCGCTTCCTTCAACTTCCTCCTGTTGGCTAGAGCCAACCGCTCCTCCTTGTCCCAGTCCTTTGTCAGGTTCAGGTACTACTGCAAGTTGCTCCTGACTGGCAGGTGCACGTTCCTGATATGCAAGATTCCTTCGATACGGTGGAGGAGTTTCCTCTTGCAATTGTGCTATCTCATATGTCCTTGCTTCCAGGTACAATCTGGACTTGGATGGGGTGGATGGCTTTCCATTGCTAACTTCAAGAGGCATTTGAGTGGATACCTCTCCCAGCCTATTCTGTATCTGTTTCACCTCCTTTTGCAAGCCCCCCCACCATCTCCCCCATTTTTGCTCTGGTGTCTCTGTTCCTAGATTCAATGTCCCAGTAATGAAATGATTTCCAATCTACCTTTAATTTTTGTTTCCCCCTGGCTTCCAATTCTTTTCTTAATGTTTCCAATCGGCTCCTCTCAAATGTGCTGTCTCTTGGGAATTCCTTCTTGCATCCTTTTGTCCATTCATACCATACCCATCCATTCATACCATACCCATCCATCCATCCATTCATACCATACCCATTCATACCATACCCATTCATACCATACCCATACCATACCATACCCATTCATACCAAATCCTGTCCATACCAGGATTTAACATCTTTAACTGAATCTGTACCATATTCTTTACATATGTAATTTATGCAGGCACCTTTTTGGGAAATATCTAGTTCACCTTCTTTACCCTTTCAGGCCCCATTACCCATAATGCCTATGTGAATAACACTCAGTACTCACTCAATGTACTCGGACAACTGTACACGCTATCCACTGTGTGTACTATAAGTAAAATCTGTTGGGGTCTATTCCACCTTGTACACAGTAGCCTGGACGTTTCGTCTTCTGAGATTGGTATTATAGCCGTTCTTCACTGGTGATTCCAGGAAGGGTCTCCACAGCTTTCAATTGATGGTTGCAGCTGACTCCAGGAACACTTCCTTTTTCTACAACCATTTCACCAACCGATCCCCAGACTGATCGCGCAGGTAAATCACCACCGATAGGTGGAGAACCACTTATCGGCCCCTTGTCACCAAAGCCAAAACACTTTTGTGGAAGCCAGGTAATTGCGTTCCCTGTTGAAGTCACACCAGATGTTAAGCACATATGTATATATATATATATATATATATATATATATATATATATATATATATATATATATATATATATATTTTGGACCCTTCCTTTTTCAACTTACCACCTTGCTCATTTTTCAAGGTATCGTCACATTGACATGAATATTCTGATTCCACATTCATTTCACAATGTGAAATTTATCACATTCTTTAATCAAATTATCTTCCAATCAAATCAAAATGGTTCATCTTCTATCAAATTTTTTCCAAAAAAATCAAGTTAATTTTCACAATCTTCTGATTTCCACCTAAGTATGTCAATGCTCCCTTTATAAGAATTCACTTTTAAACCAATTAGATAACAACATGCATAATCCCTTTTCCCAATTTGGTCCAAATTCAATTTTCCAATGTTTTTCCAACCATTAATGATACTCAAACCTCGTTACATCTAAAATTTTGAAAACCAACTCAATGTTTGGCCAAAAGTCATAACCAATGAAATGTTATTGACAATTTAATTCAATTATACTCAGATTATTGTTGGAATTTATAGTTATTTTCCATTTCAACTTCTGATATCTACTCTAATCCATTTCTCTATCAAATCTTAGAGGAGCCTGGAAGAGAATGGAAAATCAAAAGCTCTATAAGGTGAACAATATTGTGTTGTTCAAACCCACCAAAAAAAACAAAAACACATCAGCAAAAAATTCCCAATAAAATCCAATAGACCACCATTTAGTTCGATGCAGCCTGATTCTTCATTTTACGAGTAGGAAACACAATACCGCTTCCTGGGGGCCCTCCAAGAAGCGACATGTGCCTCCCTCTTCCTATTACCTCTGTCAAAAGAGAGGATATTACATTTAAATCCGTTTGTCTGTCTGCACAGAACAATTTTGATTTTCTCTGCATTCGTTAATACGAATGACAGGAAACTTTCATCACAGGTGCAACATCACCTGCACAATTTTGTAAAATCATAATCATGTCATTGATCACATGGTATGGGCACCATAATTGTGTCAACACAACAGTCTTAAAATCACTGAAAAACACATCCTGGCGAGGGTCCACAATCTCTGATTGCCGTTTCCTTAGCTCCTTACAATGGTGATATTACATACATAACATATCAATATTGAATTATAATAAAACAATAAAATTGAGATATGATATATCATGGGCAAGGGGCAATGCCATCATGCCATGCCTGATGGTTCAGAGAAAACAGCAACATTTACCTCCAGGACATACTTCCCATCCCAGATAAGACCTACCGTCGGTCAGGTCGACAAAGCCCCAAAAAACCCAATGCATAATGCTTATCTGGACCACACCCTACCATCTACACCATTCACAAACCACCCGCCAGCCTTTTTGGTGGGGTGTGGGGTGGGGGGTGGGGGGGGGGGGGGCGGAGAAAGATGGATGATGAAAGGGATAAATTACATCTAACACCAATCCATGTTGAACGGGGGAGGAAGTCATGGTTTATATGCATCACATAGATTCATACGTCAACATATTTTCAAACAACTCATTCGAACAAATGAAGCATTCAGATTTCATATTGCCAATCCCACCTGTCCCCGTACGCACACAGCACGGAATGTTCCACATATACACAATAATTCCTGCCTTGTAAATTGGTAAACAGTAACTTGGGTGTACGCGAATGCCATTAAATAACCTTTTGACAGGGTGCCGCATCAATGAGTATGTCCTCCGCCATACTGGATGTCAAACCTGGAACCCATCGACCAGTTGCAATTGTCCAAACCAAAAATACAGCGCCTGTCAGACATCTCCTTCTTTTTCACATGTGGTTTTCACAAACCACACATGTGGTTTAAAATACCTTTAGTCAGTGCAGTATACTGTTTATTCCGCCAGGGGTGTTGCCCCTGTTTTTTTTTGTTTTTTTTAAAACTTTGTTTGGCCTCAAATGAAAACTATTTCACCATCGTTCCATTCTGTTTATATGTACTAAATGTTTTATTCCGTAATGGCAACGTGCAGGGAACCACGCATATCGGTCCCTTTTTGGATGAACATTCTTCGCAGGCATGATTTTTTTTTTGGATGAATTTTAAAATCGATTTTCTTGATAACCTGACAAATACCACTGAATCATTTACATAGATTTATTTTGCTTTCTTGCAGTATTGCAATGAACAATGACCGTTTAATAATGTTTACCTGGGTGGTGCACGTTCGAAAAGGTAAAAATGCTGATGGCAGAGTGTTGTCTGTTTGTTGGTTCTTTGATTACGCCGTGTCATTCTGTGCAGGACCATTGTTTCCGCAATTTCCTTCACCTGCTCCACCTCCCTGCCTGAACACACCAAAGAACAGCTCCACGCTCAATTCCAACTTCTTCGAGTGAGGATGCATTCCTTACATTGAGTCTCCTTTGTGATTGCGTCCTCTTCAAACATCCAAAAGGATTTTTTTTCTTTCTGTATTGTTCTTGCATCTCCTGCCATATGGGAAATGGCTACGTGTAATTCAGACTCGTCATGTTTGAATAATGCCGATAGCATAGCAAAGCAATCACAAGAACTTTTCTCTGAGAAAAGAAACCTCAAGGCAATGCTCGTGTATTACACAGCAATCCAATGTCATTATTTACAGTTTGCCAATACCAGCAATGGTGTTCTCAATTGATCATTAAAGGCCACAGGATAATGTACATGGGTTCGGTTTTTTTTTCAGGATTGTTTGTCATTACTTTGCTGAAAACCTTTATGTTAATTGTTTTCCATGGGCTTTGTATGCAGATACCTTGCAACACCGATGAAGGACTTCTTTGAGAGGAATCGGGCGTATGGGCAGCACCGCCTTCATCTGGCGGAAGCAGATCGTGAGGAGCTCGAGATGGAGCTTGCGAATGTCCGTGAGGAATTGTCTAAAGAGAGTGAGTGGAGGTTGTTGTTGTTTTTCCCCGGTCAGTTCTGCTCTTGGTTCCATGGCCGATGGCTCTCCTGGGAGCATCCCAGAGATCCCAGAGATCCCTCACATCGAAGAGGTTGTTGTATAGACTTGGATTGGTTTGTAAGGAAGAGTTTTGACTTGTAGAGGGAAAAATACCTTTTTGAGACTCGCCACAAAGATTGACAAGATCTGAACTTTAGAATCATTTTCATTTTATTTCCATTTCTTCTCCTTCAGTTTTTGTGATGCAATTCGAATTGACACTCGAGAGGGAAACTGGACGAAATTTCCATTTGTTTGCTTGGTTAGTTTTGTCGTTTTGGATGTGATGGGCTAATTTCAATTGTAACCATGTAATGCTCGTAACCCACCCACCCTCAGGGGCAATGGTGTTTGAGCTTCAGGATCAGGTGGAACGGCAACGTGAACTTTTCCACGACCCTCAACCCTCCCCATCTCACAACCTTGTGCTTGAGATTGCAAGCCGTACTGCGAGGTGAGATTATTGGGATGGGAGTTCAGGATTTTCCGATTGTGGTTAGTCAGCATGTCACCCATGGCTTCTTGTTGGTTGGATGTTTTGATTTGAATAGCTCACTTGATCTGTTTGGTGCTCAGTTTGAACAGAATGATTAAACTCTGTGATGAGCTCGAGGAAGAGAAAAAATTCCTTCGGGAAAGGATTGATGAATTGACGAAGGGAAATGAGGTGCTCGAGGAAAAGGTGAGGGCTTTTTGTTATGATCTGTTGGATTGTGGGCAACCTTGATGATGACACCACTCTAATCCCTTAACCTTACTGAACTTTTTATTTATTTATTGCTTCCAACCATATAAAGCAAATTTCAATTCAAATATGATGGACATATCTTAGGGGTACGAGCTTAACCTGTTTGGTTATTTCTCTGACATAACCTCAGAGAGTGGATCCTGGTGTCCAGCCGTACGTGCGTTAGCATTTGACTAAAACCTCTCCTCACAAACTACCCGACATATTTGGACCAAATTTGGTATGTTGCATCAGGACAGTAAGGTCTCATATGTTTATGCTCCCCTCCCCTATAAGGGTGGAGAAGTGGGGGCTTCCCCCATTTATTGGTATTTCGTTCAAAAATTTTAGAAACCGCCAGACTGATCTAGACCAAACTGGCCATGAGGCATCGTGACCATGCCCTAATATAAACTTAAGTTGTGCTCACTATGACCGTAACTCTCCCCTGGAAAGAGGGCCAAAACATTTTCCTCACAAACTACATTGACCGATTATGACCAAATTTGGTATGATACATCAGAACATTAAGGTCTCGTGGGGTTGTGCTCCCCATTTGGATCTGCCCCCCCTCCACCATAAGATGCTGAAAAGGGGGGTGGGGGGGTTCACCTAAAATTCAGGTAATTGATTTTAATATCTTAAACCGTGGGGAAATAACCGTCAGACCCCACAGGGCTTTTTAATTTATTAGTAGTCTATCTACTACTACTACTACTACTACTACTAATCCACATACCCAACTAAGGGACGTAGTGACCCCCATAACTGGTGGTCTTCCGCATTCTGCCAACATTCATGTGGGCCAAGGCCAATCTCATTGGCTTACTGGTGTAACCAAGAGAATCTTGGGGGGGGGGGGGCGGGGGGGGTCTTCTTGAGGACAGCACCAGGTTAGATCGGGTCGGTGATCATGGTAAGTATTCATAGCAAATTCCAGGGAGATGTAAGCTGGTACATGTTCCCTCACTTAAGCGGCGGATGTGTCCAAACAGGGAATAGCGTCTCCTTGCAATATCAAATCTGATCGGGCTGATTCTTGTGATCTCACAGATGGTCCTGTTTGAGACTCGATCATACCATCGAACCCCAAGGATGTGGCAGTCTATCCACAATCCCAAAACCAAATTAATCACTGGAAATTTTACAAACAGACTTGCTTTTGTTCATGTTGACTTGACTGTTGACCAGACTTGCGTCATTTGTCTGTGCTTATATCTCTCTAATCAAGTGTTTGGATAACTCCACAGTGATGGTAAAGATCATGAAAAATAAAATGAAGTCCTTGTTTTTTTTTTTCTCCAACAGCCTCATCTCAAATCACCAATGAGGATTCAGACTGGGTCCTCCACCTTGAACTTGCTGCTTTTACTCGCCCAAGAATGAATGGAGGCCCTCTGTCAGACGTGAGATCAGGACTGTCTCTGGACATATCTCGTGCGTTTGATACTATCTGGCATCCTGCCGTGCTTACCAAAATGTCTGTCTATGGAATCCAATGCCAACTGCAAACATGGCTCACCGACTTCCTCTAATCCTGTAGCCAATGTGTGGCACTCAATGGAATCATTTCTTCATCTCTCCCTGTTAAGGCTGGAGGGCCCCATGGCAGGGTTCTGGGCCCAGTCCTGTCCTATTCATGATCTTCATCAGTGATCTCTCTGACTCTGGAAAATCCTCTAGCTATTTGGTGATGACTTCATCCTCTGCTGCGACGTCCCTCATTCTTCAGAGAAGGCTGCGCAGCCTCTTCCGTCTCACTAATTCTCTCTGAAAGGAACACCTGGCAAACCATTCTACTTAACAATTCTCTCGAGGATCTCGCTATCAGTCATGATCTTTCTTGGGCAAATCACATTTCAATGTTGGCCTCCAAAGCTAGTCACCGACCCGGCATCCTCCGCCTTTCTTCTGTATCCATGTTTTCCACCCCGTGCGTCCTCTTTCCTCCCCACTTCCCTTATTTATCCAATTATCGCTCTTTTTATTCCTTCAACCATGCTGTTGGTGTCCCCACCCACCCTCCCCATCCCCGCCTGTTTGTACTGTTCCTTTTGTTTTGTTGCATCCTGATCTGTTAAGTGTTCTCTCTTCCACGAGCTTTGACTTTGGATACTAAAAAAACACCAAAAAAAAAAACACCCCGGCTTAGCAATTTACCTCAAGTATTGTATTTAACATTACATGCAACATATGCTCTTTTATTGTCTGCAGTCCATTGGGGTACACAAGATCAATTTGTGGTCCAGTCTACATAAAGATGGAAATTGTGGTTATTGATTTCTTGCCTTGTACCCACTATGACTGGGCCCTTCCCCAAATCCCCCTCCCCTCCCTCCAGTTTGAGTGGGGAAAGTTGAATTTTGAGAAGCAGAAGAAGGAGTTGAACGACATGGTGTGTGAAGCTAAAGAAAAGGAAACAGAGCAGGCGTCAATGCTGAAAGAATATGAGACTCAGCTTATTGAGGCCCAGCAACAAAAGGTTGGTTTGTCCATTTTTCTTGTGCAGTCCCTCCCAATTCCATATCCAGGTGCTGCCCAGTGATACGCGCCGAAAGGACATGCTCAGTTTTCACTCCGTTTGTTTTCTTGTTTGTTTGTCCAGGCGATATCTCAGCCATCGTTTGAGCTGGGAAGTAAAAATTTAGGCACAATAGTAAGCAAGTGATTTGGCAAAAATGGTATTTTTGATTTATTGATTAATGAATTGAGTAATTACTTAATTATTCATTTATTAATTAGATACTTATTTTATTTCTCATCTGGGCAATATTTCAGGCACTTTTTGAGCTAGAAGCTGATATATAATTGGACACAACAGTGACCAAGTGATTTAGCTATAAAGAGTATTTTTGATGTATTGTTTAATTTTTCAACAAATTAGTTAATTAATTTTCAAAGTTTCAGCTTTGGATGAACACACACTGGTGGTTTCGGTGTGCTATTAGCCAATTGATTAAGAAATTAATTATTTTACGATTATTATTTTAATTACGCAATTGATCAATTAATCGATCAATTATTGTACACCGCTCCCTCCCAATTCTGTCTCCATGTGCTGCGCGGTGGCATGGCGCACTGCAGGATATGTTATTTATTTATTTGCCATTGAGGTGGTGTACTTTGAATGTAGCTCTACTTGTTTTTATCTTGTTTCACAATATTTCTTGGATGAAAACATTAAAATAATTGGAAAAATAAATGATATTCAAAAGCCTAGAATTAAGTTCCTCTTTCATACTACATTATTTTTACAATAAGTACATATAGCTCTTCTACATTCCTTGGCATGAGCTTCAGTTTTGAATGTTTTAATGTTTTTATGACTTGGTTATAAGCTTAGCTGAGAGAAACAGCAGGTTACGATCAGCAACTGCACGACCCAACACGTGAGCAGAGATGGTGACGGGTGAAATGGCCACAGATTCGGAGAGTTTTATGGTGGGAGAGGAGGGAGACAAAGTTGGCTGAAAGACCCTCGTATATGGAGTCAGCTCGATCGTATGGGCGGATACGAGACATTACTATTATAATAATGTGACATTGAAGAACTGCCTTTAGAGGCCATTTTCCCCGCAGAGCAGGGTTTGGCCTTTTTTGGGCACCGTGGTCCCCTTTTTGAAGCAATGTTTTATGGCCGGATGCCCTTCCCGCCGCCAACCCTGTTAGTCGCCTCTTGCGACACACAGGGAATTACCAGTGAACTGGTACTCAATTTGCCGACCTCTGAAGAATGACTGGCTGAGTCAATCCCCCCGGCGTTAATTCAACAATCAACCAGGATTCAAACCGAGGATCCCAAGCCGGCACCCTAACCACTAGCTTCTGGTGTAGATTATACACAAGCATTGGATGTTAACGGCATACAAGGCGAGAGTATGGGACATCTTGCAAAAGAAAAGTTTCAGTTAGACAGACGTCATCTGGACATCGTTGTAAAGTAGAAGCCACAAAGTAATTTGTATGCCCCCCACCCTACCCCCCCCTCTCCTCCCACCCTCCCCACCTCCCCCCTCCCCCCCCCCACCCCACCCAAAAATGATATTGCAACTGCAAATCACATTAGCCCTTGCTATGGTCCTGGCTCTTAACGATAATTTTTGCATTGTACAAGTCATTGATTTCTCGGGGGGGGGGGGGGGGGGGGGGGGGAATTATGAAAATGTTGTACAGGATCAATTAATTTTTCTCCAAGGTTGATGTTAATTGGAGATGTAGGGGGTGAAAAGTCTACGAACTGACAGAGGGCAACTTTACAATGTCTGCCTAAGAGATTGTGGCTCATTGTGAGGCCTAGAAGATGAAGAGACTGAACTTCTTAGAGTGGCAGACCATGGAAATAGATAGGTGGGTTAGTTCGACGATCCATCCGGAGTTATAGGGCGAGACTTTTTTTTTTTTTTTTTTTTTTTTTTAGGACAGAACGACCTGTTCCATTAATCGGAATGGCATGTAATACATTTCACATCGTTAGTGATGCAGCTTTCTTTCTGTCCATGGGATGGAATATGTATGACAGACATAATGTGGAGTAGTCCACAAAAAAGGAGTGGGTTTTCCATTGCATCTGTGAGGTCGTTTATGTAACTTGGGAATAAGACCGTGCCCAAGACGCTTCCTTGTTGCTCCACGCACGGAGCAAAAATCGGAGTTAAGCAATTTGTTAATGTCTGTCAGTCTGCAGACATCAGTCTATGATCGAGAAACTACTTCATTGCAATTGAATTGTATATATTCATGTAACTTAATTACAATTTGGGCAAATTGTATGGATTCTTGTCCCAATAATGTACAGAGGAGTAATTTTTAAGTGGTGAATTAATTTTTTTATTTTTTACCCCTTTTTTAAGGCCATTATCCCTGCTCGAGCAGGGGTTAGCCTTGCGAGCCCCATGACGATCATCATGATTTCCTTTTTGAGGCAATGTTTTTATGGCCGGATGCCCTTCCTGACGCCAACCCTTTAGTCACCTCTTACGACACGCAGGGATACGATGTACCTATTCTAAACCGGGGCACACACCGGCAATACAACAACAAACAACAGGCATTTTAAGGCCATTTTCCCTGCAAGAGTGGGGGTTAGCCTTGCGGTCCCCATGACAATCTTCTCCATTTTGCCCTATTTTCTGCATCTCCCCTTGTTAACCCCCTTGCCCGCATTTCTTCTTCGACCATCTTTAGCCAAGTCTTTCTCAGTCTTCCCCGTCCTCTACTTCCTTCTACATTCATTTCACTCTTCTCAACCAGTCACTTTCATCCTTCCTCAACACATGACCAAATCATCTCAAACTGTTTCTCTTCACAGCATCCATCACAGGCTCTATTCCCATCATCTTTCGCAATTCATCATTTGTCTTCCTCTCAATGATACTCCTCACATCCACCGAACCATTTTCATTTCCACCCTTTCCAGCCTTCGTTGCTGCTCTACGTTCATTACCCATGTCTCGCTCCCATAAATCATAACACTTCTTACACATGCAGCATACACCTTTCCCTCCAGCTTCAACGACACTCCCCTCCTCGTCAGCATGCCACTCAGTTCCCGAAACTTCTTCCATGCACATCTCACTCCAGCAACCGTTGCCGAGTCTGATCCACCTTCTCCATTCAGCATGTCTCCTTGGTAACAAAATGTTTTCACACCTTCCAGCTTCACGCCGTCTCCAAGATTCAACTCAACATTTCCTCCATCTGCAGCTCCCTCTGTGCACACCTTACACTTGAATGTAGCTGCCACAATGGTTAAAGACCCTCTCAAACAACTACATTTTTGACGAACTCACTGAGCGCACATTGTACATTGACTGGAATTCACTCCGACACCCTTACTGCACATAGCACATGGGCACTTCCCAGTTCTTTCCACCTCACCACATGCTTTACCACTTGCCATCACCTTCGTTTTTCCGATATTCACCTTCAGACCTTTTGTCTCCATACATTCCTTCCACTTGTTCATCTTCTCCTTCAGTCCATCCATACTTGCTGCAATCAACACCAGATCTGCATACAACTCCCACGGTAAACCCTCCTTTACGTTCTGAGCCAGCACCTCCATCACAGCTACAAATAGTAGTGGACTTAGTACCGACCCCTGATGCACTCCCACCTTCACCTCAAACCCACCACTGTTCCCGTCCTTCGTCCTTACAGCTGTGCGCGCTCTTTTGTACATTGCCATCGCTA
This sequence comes from Myxine glutinosa, assembly GCF_964187855.1. NCBI lineage: Eukaryota > Metazoa > Chordata > Myxini > Myxiniformes > Myxinidae > Myxine > Myxine glutinosa. The sequence continues at coordinate 113,656,662 of NC_136262.1, forward strand.
CTCTGATCAACCATTCCTCCACTCCTAACTTCCTCAATGCCCATGTCACTACTTCACGTGGAACCCCATCGAATGCTTTCTTCAGATCAACAAACCCAAGAAACAACATCTTCCTCTTCTCCATGTACTTCTCCTGCAACTACCTCACAATAACAAAAATAATAAAAAATAAACAAAAAATAAAATAAACAAATAAACAAAAAAAATAAACAAAAATAATAATAAACAAAACACACCGGTAATCTGCTTCAATATTTGGCTATGTCTGTCTGTCGAACATGAAGAACCTGTATTGTTATACCAACCAACTGTGTTTAATTCTAAAGCGTTTCATTCATTTCCTTGCTTTGCATATGTCAGATTTTTAAAATGCGAAACTGAACCGCATCCTGCAGATACAGTTGTGATTTTTAAGCGGTGAATCTGCTTCAATATTTGGCTATGATGTCCGCAAGTCAAAAATGAGGAAGAACTTTTCTAATCCACTGTGTTCATTTCTAAGCTTTGCCTATTTCATATTTAAAATGCCAAATGGAACCACTTCCTTTGGACATGGGTGGATTATTATTGTTATTATTATTTTAATAAACTCTGTTTGCCTGTCAGTCAAACAAAATAAAAAATCATTCCAAACAGGAAACTTATTTTTGAGGGACATCATAAAGGTCACAAACAACTGATGTAATTTGGTAAATAAGGTGGTCAACCACGGTAAATGTTGAAAAATATATATATATTATTATATGGCCGTAAACTTTTATTTTATTTGAATTTAATTATATTGTTGAACACTCTCGAGCAGAAATTGCCTTCTTGGCACTGAAACACTGAGATTCAGCATGGAGACTGGTGGTGCCGAGTTGCTTTGTTAGGTGCAAAAGGCAAAGCAAAACTTTAAAAGACTCTTCCTTTACCCCATGCAGTCTTGAGAAAAAGGATCATGTGTTCCATCAACCCTCATTAAAACTAGTTTTGTTGCTTGGAATGTGCAGGCTGGCAGATGGAAGGAATTGCCTTACGATGTAACCACCTCGGCAGGTAGCAAATTTTTGGTGGAGGGGAACACGTGTGCTTATCCTATGAATATTGTCGGACCATCTCCAGGAGGATCTGCAGCAACGGTTGGAGATTGAATTGAGCAAGTCTGCTGCTTTTGCACAGAAGGTTTGCACTGGCAACTGTGACTGCTCTGGTGATGTCATGTCCAACGTACTTCAGGTACATTCCACCCTTTCATGTTTATATTATCTAACGGCATATATATATATATATATATATATATATATATATATATATATATATATATATATTTGCAACAGTTTTCTTTCTAAGTTAGAGTTTCATGATGCATGTACTGTGTTTTTAATCGACTTTGTGTTAATGTTAATGTGTTAATGCCCCTGCTGTTCAGATCGAAGAGCTGAAAACCAAGGTCTCCAGACTGAACTCTGAGAATGATAACTTTGCAACGGTGATGCTTCAAAAGGATTCGATTATTGAGGAGGAAAACAATCGTATTCATCTATTGTTGGCTGAGAGAGCATCATTGGAATGTCGGTTCTCTGAACAAGAAGATGAAAATCTAGAACTCCACCGAAGAGTTTCCAGCATGACTCAGGATAACCAAGACTTGGAATTGAGAAACGGCATTGCATTGAAGAAAACCGACGACCTTTCCAATCAAATTTCAGGCCTTCAAGATGAGAAAAATCAACAATGTGCGAAATCATCCGAGCTTGAACAGAAGGTTGATGGAATGCTTCAGGAGTTGAACTGCCTGAAGGGGGAGAAAGAGCAACTGATAAACAACATCGATGGCCACAAGGCCGAGGGGGAAAAGCAGTCTTGCCTTGTGTCGCAACTGCGGGAGGATAACGATAAACTAGTTAAGCAATTGTCTGCAGTTTCTCTTGAGAAAGAGCAGTTGGTCGAGGTGCACAGCATGTTGAAGCAGAATTTCCTAAGCCTTCAGGAACAAATGAGAAGCTCGTCATTGCAGGTGGTCGACTTCAAGGAAGAAAAAGAACGGTCTATGAAATACACTTCCTGCTTGGAAGTAAAAAATGCTGCACTTTTTGGCCAAATTTCTGAACTGCAAAATAAGAATGATTACATGACAATGCAATTGTTTAAGGTCTCGCAGGAAATGCACCATCTGCAAAACGCTTTCGGTGACTTGCAACAGGAAAGGAATCATCTGGAACGGAACAAAGAGGACTTGATGGGAAAGGTGACTTGTTTGAATGAGACGTTGGTTGGACTACAGGTTCAGGTTTCTGAATCGGGGTTGGAGGTGGAGCGTCTGCACAAAGAGCTGCTTGCAGCAAACGGTTCATGCAAATTGCTGGGTGACAAACTGTCCGAGCTTCAGCGTGAGAAAGAAGAACTGGTTATCGAGCATGTTTACGTGCGTTCCGAGTTGAAGGAAGTGGTAAATGTATTGAAGGAAAAGCAAGAGATCGAAATAAATTATTCCAAGCTTGAGGATCATGTAACATTGGGGACCCAGTTTGTTGAGCCTCATATTGAGGGTGGTGAATTACAAGGTACATCTACCATAACACACTCCTTGAGAAGAAAAATAGATGAGCTCCTCGAGGAAAAAAAGGTGTGCGAGGGGCAGATTTCCATGCTCACGATTGAAAATCAGGATCTGCAAGAGAAGCTTTCCACTTTAAATAAAAGCAAAAACCCACAGATGCTAGAATTTGGAACGCAGACCACCTTTCAGAATGACCCTGTATTGGATAAAGCTACCAGCCTGGATGTCGTGGATCGTGTGAACGATCTTCACAATGAGCCTGAGCCACTGCTGGGACCTCCGGGATCTTCTGAAAGCAAAGAGCAGCATTTGCTGGAACAGCTGCGAATGCAGGTGATCTGATGTTATTGCTTTCTCTGCTTTGGTGTTTCGATGCTTTGTACGAGGTTGATTATGGAGACAATTGGCTAAATGAAGCACACCTTGCTCTATTTCTTTCACATTTCCCCATTTGATCCTTTGCATCTCTCCCTCTCCCCTCCGTTTTGGCCTCGTTATAAGAGTATACTAAAGGCAAAGATGCCGATGGTGGGAAATGTTCTGTCCCTGCTGGTTTGGAGCCAATTTTTAAATTGTTCAGATTGGAATATAATATTTTTTTTTGAGTCCTCCAACTACGAATGACACGGAGGGAAATAAGCGTGCTAATTTGGTGGTGACGTATCATTGACTCATTGGGTGATGACTTATGTTTGCAATTCACATGTTTATAATTGATATGTTTGGAATATGGGAGTGATGTCATCGGAAATGGAAATGATGGTTAGAGTAGAGAGTGTGGGAGGAGCTGAGTGAGGCACGCAGTTTGGCATGAGGCCTGAGGCCAAAGGCTGGGTGATTGGTGATTAAACCGTTGACGTTCACAGTTCACAAGCAGTACGTTTCACGTGATTACTGGATACAACAGTTGGTGACTAGGATGGCTGATTTTTCGCTACCTCCACCGGCACCATTCCTGCCGTTCCCAGGCGAACCCACAGTACCATGGCGGCGGTGGTATCAGTCGTTTGAAACGTACTTACTTGCGCTGGATTTACAAGCCACGGCGGCTCCACGTAAACGAGCCATTCTTATTCGCTGCTTGGGTACGGAAGGCCAGCGGATTTTCTCCACTTTCGAACCGGCGAACGACACGTTCCAAGCAGCTGTGGATGCACTTTCTGCACATTTCGATTCTCGGCAGAGTCTTCTTCTCAATCGCTTTCCGTTTCGTCAGTGGTCTCAGCGGCCAGGTGAGTCAGTCCATGATCCAAATTTTTGTCTGCACTGAGAGAGCTAGTACAGCCCTGCAAATTCGGAGCATTGCAGGACGAGTTAATAAGGGATCAGCTCATTGAAAAAACATCTTGTTCCGCTGAGGGAGCGCCTGCTGTTAGAATCTGATGATTTATCATTGGGGAAAGTGGTGGATATCGCGAAGCAAATGGAAGCGGCATTAGCAGCGGCATGTACATTGGCAAACACCACAGCGCCATCTTTGGATACAACAGCACAAGTGCCTGTACAAAAAGTTCAAAGTACCTCCCGGCGTTGCACTAACTGTGGATCACTCGGACATGCAGCCCGGTCCCCGGAGTGCCCTGCAAATGGCCAGCGCTGTGGGAATTGCAAAAACAAATGCACCACTTTTCCCGGTGCTGCCGCTCATCGCCCGTCCTTTCAGCTACCACATCTGGCACAGCAACTTCATCACCAGTCGCAATCAACTCGGTGTCCCAGCCAGTCACTGCATTCAAAACTTGTGGATGCTACGTGAATGATATTTTGAAACCGCTTCTGGTTGATACAGGTGCCAAGGTCTCGATTCTCAATAAGGCAACTTATGACAAATTTTTTTCGCACATTCCTCTGAAACGGACTGCAGTGGTTCTGTCGTGTTATGGCAACACCAACATTACCGTGCTGGGTACTGTCAGCCTACCAGTACGGTACAAAAACCACACTGCTGCTCCTTCAGTTTTCTACATCACCACAATGGGTACCAATCTGATGGGGCTGGACTTATTCCACAGCCTTCACTTTCGGCTGGCTGATTGCTGTGGCACAGATGTCCTGCAGGTCACGACCACCTGGCACCACATGTTTCCTGCATTGCTTACAGACCTGGGGTGCATCTTTGACTTTGTACACCAGCCTACAGTTGACGCTGCTGTTGCGTTGCACCAGTCATTCAACCCCTGCGGAGGGTACCTCTGGCTCTCCGGGACCATGTCACGGCCAAACTGCAACGTCTCCTCAACTCTGACATCATCGAATCCATCAATGCATCCCCTTGGATTTCAAACCTAGTCGTTGCACGGAAAACATCTGGGGAGCTGCGACTGTGTGTGGACCTCCGGGCAGTCAAGGCCATCATTCTGGATAAATATCCCCTGCCCACCGCAGAAGAACTCACCACATTTCCATGGCTCCACTGTTTTCAGCAAACTGGATTTAAAGCAAGGTTACTTACAAGTACCCCTGGCACCAGTCAGCAGAGATCTCACAGCCTTTGTCACGCACATGGGGGTTTTCCATTACAAGCGCATGCCTTTCGGCCTCTGCTCGGCTCCCAGCTGTTTTCAGAAAATAATGTCTCTTCTCCTAGCTGGCATACCTGGGGTGTCAATCTACTTGGACGATATTGTGGTACATGGCGCCACCCAGCCTCAACATGATGCTCGACTACAACAAGTTTTTGGTCAACTCTCTGCCCATCACGTCACACTTAACTCTGCGAAATGCCTCCTCGGGGTTCCAGAGATAGTTTGTGGGGTACAAGCTCTCAGGGCAAGGCATCACTCCTATCTTATCACATGTTGACACCACCCATGCCCTTCCTCAGCAACAGTCGGTTTCCCAACTAGCCTCCTTCTTGGGTATGGCCACATACTACTGTGTTCAAAAAGTATCCGACCTTTATTTTTCGTGCGTAAAAAACAAGAAGCTAGGCAGGCGTTGATTGGTGCATGTATGTAGGCGATCCTAATGCGCACGCGTGAATTTTTTCCCACCTGCAGAAGCTGTCATTCGACGGCAGACCGCCGTTGAGTGAGGACATGTAAGCGAGCGCCGTCGGATTTTCGTTTTTGACAATGACGGAAAAACTTGAACAACGCTACTGCATCAAATTTTGTGTTTTTTGGCCTCGGGGATGTTGGATGCTTCCATTGTGATGACTGCAACTTGGTTTCTGGGTCGTACCCATAAACCCAGGACTCATCGCCAGTGATCACTGTGTTGAGGAAGCTGGGATCGCTGTTCACTGTCTCCAGCATGTCCTGTGCGATCTCCAAACGGAGTTGCTTCTGCTCAATCGTTAGCAACTTTGGTACGAACTTTGCTGAGATTCTCCTGAAGCCCAAATCCTCCTACATAATGGAATGAACGGTGTTGAATCTTGCGGATCGTTTCCACTTGGGAATCGCCAAGCTTTACACAAAATTTGATGCAGTAGCGTTGTTCAAGTTTTTCCGTCATTTTGTCAAAAACGAAAATCCGACGGCGCTCGCTTACATGTCCTCACTCATCGGCGGTCTGCCGTCGAATGACAGCTTCTGCAGGTGGGAAAAAATTCACGCGTGCGTATTAGGATCGCCGACATACGTGCACCAATCAACGCCTCCCTAGCTTCTTGTTTTTTACGCACGAAAAATAAAGGTCGGATACTTTTTGAACACTACGTATTACCTCCGCTTCCTCCCACAGTTTGCTTCTACTACAGCGCCACTATGCCACCTCCTCAAAAAGGATGCACCTTGGGAATGGACCACGGCTTGTAGCCACGCTGTACAGACACTTGAGCATCAGCTCACCTCTGCCCCCCACTCTAGCGCACTTCAGTCTCACAGCGTCGAAGGATGGTTACCTGTGATGCCTCCTTGGTGGCACTGGGTGCTGTACTGTCACAGCTTCATGATGGGGTAGAGAAACCAGCAGCATTTGCTTCCTGTTCCCTCACTCAAGCTGAACAAAAGTACTCGGTGGGTGAGAGGGAAGCGTTGGCATGCATTTGGGCATGTGAGCGCTGGCATCTCTACCTCTACGGCAGAGCCTTCACTATGCGAACAGACTATCAAGCTCTCACGGCACTTTTGACTACCAGCGGCTCAGGACATAAACCACTACGATTACTCAGGTGGGTAGACCGCTTGAAACAGTACAATTTTAAGTTGGAATTTACACCGGGACGCCAGAACACCATTGCGGACCTTCTGTCAAGAGCGGTCGTTCCACCATCGACTCGGCAGGAAACGGACACCAAACCTGATCTGGTGCAACTGCTTCAGGCACCCTTGTCCACTGTTGTTTCCATGGAATCACTTTGTAAAGGGTCCCAGGACGACGATCTGTTTACCACGCTCCGTACTGTTACGTGCTCCTCCCCAAACCCCGGTCACGGTGTACCTCCGAGCCCCGAGAGGAGTCACGGCAGAAAGATGTGCTATTCTGTATGTCTTAGATCAATGGTGAAACCACACCAATTGTTACAAACAACAAATATTGTATTAAGATCACACAAGAATAACAGTACAAAAAACAATAGTAATCAATTCTACTACAAATATAACCTTCCTATGATGGTACCATCAGTTTCGTACAATAACTCGGTGCTCCAAGTGAGCGCAAAGGACATCCCCAATGTCTCTGTCCCCGTCCAAGCCAAGTTAATCAACTCCAGTGATCGACAGAACGATGTCGAATCGAGACCAGAATCCTGTTCGGTTGACAGTGACAGTTGCTGTCAAAGATGCGTAAAGGTGCCCTCAAGGCGAATGGGAAATCAACCCTTTTGGATACGGACGTTCAACGGCTCCCTTTACGGCGAACCGCAAATTTCCATTCAAACTTCACGTTACACACACACACCAGCTTAACTTCTGGAGGTGGTGAAAATGGTTGGAGCGAGATTAAAGGCCAGGAGCGACCCGAAAATCCTGCGCGAGGTAAAATGGCCAACCGACCAGTTCTCGAGACGTAACTGCCCTCAAGCAACGATTCTCTTCGGAATCGATCGCAAAACCTGACATGCAGGTTTATCTGTCTCAGCGATAACAACTCTGTCGCTGGAATCCCTTTCCCGGGAAACCCAAAGCTCACTCGAAGGTGCCCGTTCGCCAACGTTCGCTCAAGACTTCGAAACAGCTCGGCCTCTTCTCCGACTTCACTCGCTCCGCCTTCTTTTCCTCCTCTTCCTCTTCGTCGTCGTCCGGTTCCGGTTTCATTTCAAACATTAACTTTTTTTACCTTCTGAAAACAATAATATCTATTTCATTTAAACGATAACAATAGTACATGGAACTAACAATGTTTACAGTGGATAAAAACCACAACAACGGAAGTGACGAATCCGTAACAGTACCTACATTAGAGGGGGGTGGCCGTCCAACGTGAAATGGGAGCTGTTACCCTACTACAGAGTGAGGGCAGAATTATCCTGCTGGGAGGATGTCTGCATTGCCAGAGGTCACCGAACCTTGATTCCGGCATCCCTTAGAGTACAGGTCTTGCGAATGGCACATGAGGGACACCTTGGAGTAGTGAAAGTTAAACAGCGCTGCAGAGACATTGTCTGGTGGCCCACACTGCATGTCTCCTCAGCGGAAAATCCTCTCGGCCAACTCCTGCCCCTCTATCCCCTATACAGTGGCCATCCGCACCTTGGAAACATCTCCAGGTGGACCTCTGTGGAGAACTGCATGGGGCACCAGCCCATGCCCGTTACCTACTCATGGTGTATGACCTCCATTCAAAGTGGCCTGAAGCTTTGCCGCTGGGGTCAGTCACCACTCAATCGGTTATTCAAAAGCTTGATTCATTGTTTGCCTGGTGGGGTCTCCCGGATATCATTACCACAGACAACGGGCCCCAATTTATTTCTGCTGACTTTACAGCTTATCTGGCAGAGAGCTATCAAGCACATTAGAACAGCCATATACCATCCTCAAGCTAATGGAGGTGTGGAGCGCCTCAACCAGACACTAAAGAACGGCATCCGTGCTTACCTGACCGAAGGTTGGCAGTTTGAAGCAGCTCTCCTGCAAACACTCTTACACTTTTGGGCCTCCAAGCACACAACTACAGGGGTATCCCCCACGTCGCTGATGCTGGGAAGGGAACTACAACTCCCGCTCGATCGCCTTGGCTTTACCAAGGGTAATCCTACATAGACAGCTACACGTTTGCAGGAAGAGACCCAGCAACAGCGTATGAAGTTGAGGTTTGACCAGTCCAAACGGGCCAAACCACCGATGTTACAGGAGCGGTACTGGGTGCGTGTCTGGCTGCTTCGGCGTCGCAACAAGCTGCAGCCTCGATGGTCGGACCCATTGCAAATCGTTAAGAGATTGGGAGCAACCACCTATCGTCTACACGATGGATCATGATGGCATGCAAATCGCTTGAGGAAGGTTCCTGTATCACCTGTCGGGCAAGGACAGGGAAGCATTTCTCCTCTTCTTTCCTGGCAGCCGCCAACTGGGATTGACAACAGGCCTGCGGACACACCTGCACCTCCAAGGGCTCCTCAAGTTGATCAGCGACCTCAAAGGGCTACGCAACAGCCTACATGGATGAAGGACTATGTGATTGGCTAATTATTTTTGAAAAGGGGAGGGAAATGTTATGTTTGCAATTCACATGTTTGTAATTGATATGTTTGGAATATGGGAGTGACGTCATCGGAAACGGAAATGACGGTCAGAGTAGAGAGTGTGGGAGGAGTTGAGTGACGCATGCAGTTTGGCCTGAGGCCTGAGGCCGAAGGCTGGGTGATTGGTGATTGGTGATTAAACCGTTGATGTTCACAAGCAGTACGTTTCGTGTGATTACTGGATACAACAATGACGTTTTCCATGTCGTGGAAATTTGTGCAATTATGATTATCACAGCATATCAACAAATGATCAAAATCACAAATCAGATGATCCTTGATTATTATGATGATGATGATCAGATGATGATGATTATGAATCACAAATCAAATGATCACAACAAAGCAGATGTTTTGTTGATTATCAATTTCTATTTTACCACTCATGAATATCGGATTCTTAAGCTTGATTTGTAATGTTTGTCCAGATGTAATAAATTGATTATTTCTATGTATTAAGTAATTCAGCTCTGAAGTTGTCAAACACAGAACAGGCCATTGCATAATGTGGTGTCAGCTGCTACGCTGCTAACTGCAGCATCGGTCAGCACACATGTCCTTTGAAGACTTTTTAAATGCTGATGTGGCACGGGTGTTCATCATTCCAGTTTAGAGGTTATTTGTGATTGTGATTTTATTTATACTTGTACACCCGTTCACTACGTGAGTGGCAGGAAGGGTCATTCCTCTCTGGGATATCTAGATTACAGTGGATCTACGGTCAGGCCTCAAGAACATTGGGTGGGTGTTCATTTACCAAGTTTCTTGTAGAGAGATCGCCAAGTGGTTTAAGTATTCAAAACGATGGATTAGGAACGGCTGGCTTGGCACGCGCTGGCTAGTTATTTGGTAACTGATAGTGATAACATCCAAAATTTCCTCCCTCCCAGGTTAGTGTTAAACAGCAGTAGCGACTGTTTCAAAAGGTAATCATATGTGTTTGCACTTTTTAATATTTTACTTCTGGTTGGGGGTGCTCCTGTCAAAACGTCACGATAAGCTGTTTCTAAATGTTGACCCGGTGTTTGTTCAAGAAGAAGCCCCTTTGAGAAACGGTATTATTAGTATTAATATTGTTTTGTAAAAACATTGAATGTTATGCTGTTCTCATTAGCGTTTTAGAAGCGGTCTTGGGAAAACGCCATGATAAAGCAATCTTAGCAGGGATATACATCTCAACACGCAGCTCCCCCTTGGTGGGGAAAATCACCTTATGTTGGGGTGCAAATGAATTCGCTACAACCCTCATCGCGTGACCCTTCGTCCTCCTGTCAAGTTTGGCTTAGATTGGATAAGTAACGACCGAATGTATCGCGGTCAAAAATCGATAGACAGACGCTAAATTGTGTATTCTAATATGATTATGTATATATTTGTTTGAATAATGTAGACTTGTTTATTTAGCTGTTGCATCCATTATCGTGGTTTGGAACATATTTGTATGAAAAGTACGAGTATGATTCCTTGGCGTGTATAACATTGCACACTTTTATCGAAACGGGGGTGAGGAGAGGGTGTTCACTGTGCAATGCAACAAATTTCATTTAAGATTTGCATTGTTACTTGATTGTTTCTTTCCAATTTTAAAAATTTGTTTGGAAGAATAAGAAACGGCTTTGTGTTGTGTATTGCCATACATCGTACAGTTGTCGGACCCCAACATTCATGGTCCCAACATTCGCAGACCCTGCGTATTCGTGGTTGATAAAATGCAACCTGCTTCGACATTCGTGGCCCTGTGCCCCACGTATTCGCATTTTTTTGCAGGTGTAAAAAAAAATAAAAAATCTCACACCAGCTGTGCACATGACACTTCCAAAAGCATCTTCAACACTTCAAACAAAAGGAGCTGTACGTGCATAATGACGCATTCAACATTCTATTCCTCGTTTTTTCTGACCAGCTTCTACATTTGTGGTCCTGTGCTTCATGTCATGGCTTTTTGTGGGTCTTTCAGTTTTTTGGATTTTCCCAGATGAATCAGGAACTGCCAGGAACCTATACCCCCTTTTCCCATTCAAGCAATACCCCACATTTCGCGGATTCGACATTCACGGCCTTCACAGGAACGTATCCCCCGCAAAAGTCGATGTCCGACCGTACTGTCATTCATGTGTGCACAATGACTTTGCTAATGGTACTCTTGTAGCAATATTGACTGTGATTGGCTCGATCAATATAAACGATTACGAGGGCCGTTCAAAATGTTTTTGGCATTAACGTATTTGCGATAGATTAAGAAACGCCAATATTTAGCCCGTCCCATGCTCTATGGGAGATGGGGGTTTGCAATCACTTCTGTTCTCCAATGACTTCTGTTCTCCTGTTGGATTTACTTTTTTAAATTTAAGTCCCAGTTAATTTTATAATTTTGTAAATTTTCATTTTATTTTTCTTTATCTGTTGTCATGTTGAGCTTATGGAAGAAGTGTCTGAATACAAAGTGGATGCAGACGGGCTTGGATTTTCAGATGCTTTGTAGTTCTGATTTTCAATGTAAAAGTATAGTTGATAGTCGAGATCAAATTGTCTCCAATTTCGATTGCTTTTCATGAACAAACTGGTCAAATCTGATGTTTGACTGTCGTTAATTTGGTGTTTGATCACAGCATTGGATGTTGGTGGTAACTTGCCGATTGTTCGCAAAAGATACTGTGGGATCGTTAACGTCCAACTAATGCTAGCAGACGCGACACCTGGCTTGATGTCAGACTGAGGGATGAGGCACTTCGTGTAACAATGCCCTGTCTGCGAAGCACCAATCCAACAGGCCACAGTTGGATTCGGAATAGAACCCACATTTGACTGCTCAAAGGTAATTGCACCACCTGTGCACCACCGCGATCCTGTTGGATAAAATGGGAATTGCCTGACTCGGAAGGGATTGTATACGCTTTTGTGTCGGAAAATAGAAGGCTGGTGTTTCTTGGACTATGAAGTCTTTGTTTTGTTCCAATATAACTTCTTGAAGGCCCTGCATAATTGCAACAATCATTGATTCTTGTTTCATCCATGGCTGTGAAATGCATGAGTGCTCATTTCAGGATGCTGTTTGAGACGTTGTCTTAATTTACTAGGTGCATGAAGCAACACAACGCTGCATGGCAAAGTCAAAGTTGGCTCAGGACCTCACGGCTTTCCTGGGTCAGCGTGAACAGGAATTGATGGAGCGTGATAGGGAACTGACCACTCTCCGTGAGGCCTTCAAGGCCTCTGAGCGCCTAGCCAAAGACAGGCACCACATGCAGGTTGTGACAATTCACTCGCTCCAAGCCCAGGTGAGGCCTGTTTGGGAATTCAGTATTTTGGGACTGCCACTGGTAACATGTAACCCAACCCAGTGCTACCTGTAGCATGATTGGGTTGTCGGCGAATAAACTGACATCCCTCACTGGCTTTGCTCGTGGGGAGGGAGACTGTGACAGTGTGACACCCTGCCAGGACCAAAAACAACACCTGGCAAAGGGTGGATTGGCTCCCACTGGAGACGAGTAAGAATCCAGTAAGATCCATCTGGGTCCAGTAAGACCCATTTGGTGTCTCAAAAACACGCATCTGATTTGGACCAGTTTGAGTCATATCAAAGACGTTAAAAATGGTACGTGCTGCTTTCTTGCTTCAAAAATATAGAGCACAGACAATTTCCATTGGTTGGTATCATTTAGAGGAGGAAATTCCTTTTGAGGAAATGCCCCACTGAGTATGGTGAGAAAAGCGGCACCATCATGACATCGCTGGCACCCAGAGTATCCCGGGCAGTGACGGCACTTCTCCCAAGGTGTCTGTGCATGCCCATGTGTGGCACGCATCTGCGTGCTTGTGGCGTGCGTCTGAGTACGTGTCTGTGGTGTGTGTCTGCGTGCATGCCTCCATGTACGTATGTACTTTCTGTGTGCGCGTGCATACATCCTCTCCTATGTATATATCTACTAGTAAGGGCATTTTATGAGATATTTCACAAATCTGTTAACTAAATTGTTACCACAAAATTTCTTCACCAATATGTTTGTAAAGGTGTGTAATAACATGTGTTAAAATGTTGAAGTTCAACTCCCGTGGGAAACCCAGAAAAAAAGCTGTTGAATTCGGGTACCGAAAAGTTATTTTCGAGAATTTTTATTTTTTTAAATCGGCCCTGAAGTAACTTATGAGGGGTCAAATAAGGGTTTTTCATGATTCTGAGTTGATTATTAACATTTATATTTTCACTTTTACATTTACACACAAAGTAGCTTTTATTTCACATACATATATAATACTCAAGAGTTATTTCTCATTCACAATGTCAGAAGTTTCAACAGTCATTGTCTATGTCTTCTTCAGACTCAACAACATCATGACTGCAGTTTCTGCATGTAATGCCATTACAGACTCCACAGGCCGAGATGCACGTGACCCCAACCTTGGAATGACGGGTAGATTTGCCTGCTTTATTATATTCACAGCCTTCAGCCAAATCGGAAGATCAAAGGTCACTATAGCGACCCCAGCGCGCCGTATGCACTCTTTCAGAGTGGTGAAGATGGTGTTGAGGTCATTAGGGTCTCCTTCAATAACTGGGAGGAACTCGATCTGTGTGCTCTGCTTTGCATCATTAGCATGGATTCTCTTCATCCAGCCATTCCAATTGGAGTGTGGGAACTCAGGATCGTTGGCTTTGATCACCCACCCCGCTGCCCAGAGTGTGTCACCTGGAGTGAGGAGTGGCTGATCATGAGCCAGGGAGGAGGAAAGCTCAGCGAGGGGGAGAAACATGATCGCGTTCGTTCCTATCTGTTTCCTGTTCGTAAATGGAATAATCTTTACTTCAGTTCCTCTCAGGATCTTAGCTTTGTCGAGTGCCTTCAACTTCACCCGGGGGAAAGCTGCTGTTGTCTGTGGATCTGGCAAAGGTGGTGCCGGAGAGGTGACTTCGATCCAACCCATTGAGTGAAAGGGAGTGTTTCCGTGAATAGAGACAATGTTTAAATCTATATTGTCTCCAACAAACTGAGTGACTGCATTGTTTGTTTCCCCAACCTCCATAAAGACCACCTGATCATTACTTGACAATTCACTTTCACTGGCTGGCACTTTGGCTGTCATCACTGATTGATCCTCAAGCGCAGCATCAACCGCAACCTCATCATTGATCTGTTCATCGGTTTCCTCCACAATGGTGTCAAGAGTGCCAGAAGTATCTGGAACATCTCCACTCCTACTATTAAGGAAGCAGTATTTGTAGTTTTGTGTCTCCGTGTAAGACTCGGTGTATCCCAGCCGGTGGAACTTGTTGAGCATCCATTTTGACCCAAATCTATGATCAAGTTGTATGGCAAGCCCCATTTGGTGTGGCAATACTCCAGACCGAGGTCGACAGGCCTTCATAAAATTCTGCCCCCAAACGGCAACTCTTTCGTCTGTCTTGACAATCGGTCTCAAGAACATCTGAAGGCTTGCAGGAACAAGTGTCAGCTGACTATCGATGTCAGTCATACTGTGTGTGGTGGGGTATGACTTTGGACCTAAATCAATCAAGGCAATATCATTGGATATGAACTTGAGTGCCGTCTTTATGATCTGAGTCTTCTCATCTCCATGGTCAAGATTAGCATGATGCGCTCGCAGAATATTGTCGGTGCCATCTTTGAGACAGAGTACATCTGCCCTTCTTTCCTGTGTTGTGAAATACAAGGTGTCTTCGTATTTCTCTAGAAGTTTTATCTTTAGCCAATGCTTTGAATAAGAAAGGCTCTTCTCTGGTGACTGATCAAACTCCTGCAGCTTTTCATGGACTTGGTCCATATTCATTACCCCATGCTCTAATTCTGAGTCTAACCATTCGCAGAATTCAATAAAAACTGCCTCTCGCTCCTCATCAATACTCCTCTGTCCTCTCTTCCTTTTTCCTTCCTCATCAGTCTTGGACAAACTGTCACCTCTCACAAACATAAGTTTGCATCGCAAATGGTACAGTGTTTCTTCTGCTACCAAGTCGTTGATCCCTTCCAGGCGTCCAGTGACTTCAGTGACCCAGTCATCCCCGCGACTCTGTGCTGTCTTCAGCAAGCTTGCCTTCAGTGTATCTGCAGTCAAATTATCTGGCACTCTGTATTTCTTTCTCGCTTGTGCTGGATTATTTTTGTAGAGCTGGGCTGGTTGGTTGCAAAGAATGCATACATCCTTATACAGGAGGTCAACTGACTGTGATCTTCTAGAACTGCAGCCAGTTGATGAACTGAACTCACAAGTCGTGCGTCTTCTCTTCAACTTTGATGACTCTTTCTCTGCCTTTGATGCTTGGGCTGACTTCTTGGTGGTTGCAACAAAGTTGTTGTACAGATCATTTTTACACTTCTGGTGGTACCTCAGTTTTCCTTCCTTTTGAGCCTCCTTCATACGTTCCACAACAGTAACATTTTCGACAGTTTCTGCTTGTTTCAATAAAGTTGAGTATCCCTTTGGAGTTGCCTGTATGAGCCTTTCAGCTGGTGTATCCGAGCGTGCACAGATGAAGCAATTGAGCACAGGTGGAGTAACGTCTTCATCCATATTGCTAGACTCCATGTCCTGCAAAGTAGAAAATGAGATATATTTAGAAATTATTTTTCCACAAAGGAGTGTCTGTGGTGAAATATAAATGTTAACAATCAACTCAGAATCATGAAAAACCCTTATTTGACCCCTCATAAGTTACTTAAGGGCCGATTTAAAAAAATAAAAATTCTCGAAAATAATTTTTCGGTACCCGAATTCAACAGCTTTTTTTCTGGGTTTCCCACGGGAGTTGACCTTCAACATTTTAACACATGTTATTACACACCTTTACAAACATATTGGTGAAGAAATTTTTTGGTAACAATTTAGTTAACAGATTTTCATATGTTTCCCTTACTATACCTGACAGTTTTACAAAGGATAGCTGCCCCAAGATAGTGCATTTCTAAATGAAATTACTTTCAGCCTTTTCTAATGTATTTTCTTTTTATTTCATTTTTATATAAATTTGCACGTGGACCAACAACTATTTGTCGCCTCAAATCGATTTTTCTTTTGCCGCTAACATCGAGTTCTCCAGCATTATTGCTTGTGCTATCCAATTAATATGTTTTTCTATTTTGTGTGATTGTTTTTCCCAATAGTTAGACTTTGGAGCTGAGTGGTCTCAGCAACCGGATGGGGCACCACAGTCCAACACTCGCTCTGTCTCATTCCCTGTTCCGCCTCGACCCTCTACCCTCAAACGCAAGCAGAATGATGATTGTCCCAAATTGTGAGTTTGACAGCGATAGGAATTTAAAATGCTTTGTTACTTTATATTTAAACGATGATATTTATTTTAACTGCTTGGTTTTGTTTCGTGCAATGACAATTCGGATTGCAGTGACTTGTCTTGTCCTTGGTTTTTAAAGTGACATTTTGTGAAGGATTTGCTGAGGTAATAGCAGTTGTTATTGTTTGTGTTAATCTTCGAGATATCAGAATATGAATGCCAGTTTCATTACTTGCAAAATCGAAGATTCTCTGCTCACCTTCACTCTTTCATTCCTCTTTTCTCCTGCCTCTGGAACAAACTCCCACACTCCCTTCAATCCCACTCCTCCCTCCAGGTCTTTAAAACAGCTGTTCACCACCATCTCTTATCTTTCCCCATCAAAAACCTTGATCTTTTCTACCCCCACTAATTCACCCCAGATCCACCTTGTTTGAAATTCCAACTTCTTTCCTGGAAGTCCTGGCAGTGTCCATATGTTTTATACCTCTCCCACCCACCCCCCTTCCCATGCCTCCCCCCCCCCAAGCCCTCTCCCTCCCACAGATCTCTCGATGTCCCTGCTCTCAGATGTTGTGTTTGTGTTCCTCCCCCTCTCGCCCCATCTTGTCTACCGCTCCCCATGTTATTTTTTGTGTCGGTTTGTCTTTCTGTGTGATTAATGTTAGCTCTTTCACGAGCCTCGATCTTGTATTAAATATATATATATATATATTGGTCAGTTGCGTTTGTGGTTCCGTCTGTCATCAGCCTGCAGGTCACGATTCTAAACCGAGTTGTCGAGGTGGTCACAATTGAGAAGCCTTTTGATTTGGAGGTCAAAGGTCATTTGGAGGTCGAATTTCTAAAATTGCCATTTTTCATCAAATTGACTTGAATTGAACAGCATTTTGTGCATGGTCACTAAACTGGGAAACGATCTATTTTTGAGGTCAAAGGTCAACTCAAGGTCAAACTTCCCAATCGTCACTTTTCATCTTATTGACCTGAGCTTTGATCAAGATCGTCAATTTTAATCTTTGAAATGGACAATTTGATGGATCAATGGCAACCTTTTATTTGGGGGGGAGGGGTGGATTTTGCAAGTATTGTGCTCTGCATGACGTCTTGTTTTATTTATTTATTTTATACCCTCGATGAACCCTGCCCCCACCCCTTACCACAAAGACACCATGCCAAAATCATCCTCTTCCACAACACACTTCCTCCACAACCCTGAGCTCCTCTCCCCTCCTCTCGCACCACAATGCTCCCTCTTCATCCCTCTTCATCCCTTTCTTGCTCTCTCTCTCCCTCTCCCTCTCTCCCCTCTCTCTCTCCTCTCCCTCTCTCCCCCCTCCACCCTCTTCGCTCTGTCGCGTGCTCTCTCTGTCGCGTGCTCTCTCTGTCGCGTGCTCTCTGTCGCGTGCTCTCTGTCGCGTGCTCTCTGTCGCGTGCTCTCTCTGTCGCGTGCTCTCTCTGTCGCGTGCTCTCTCTGTCGCGTGCTCTCTCTGTCGCGTGCTCTCTCTGTCGCGTGCTCTCTCTGTCGCGTGCTCTCTCTGTCGCGTGCTCTCTCTGTCGCGTGCTCTCTCTGTCGCGTGCTCTCTCTGTCGCGTGCTCTCTCTGTCGCGTGCTCTCTCTGTCGCGTGCTCTCTCTGTCGCGTGCTCTCTCTGTCGCGTGCTCTCTCTGTCGCGTGCTCTCTCTGTCGCGTGCTCTCTGTCGCGTGCTCTCTGTCGCGTGCTCTCTGTCGCGTGCTCTCTGTCGCGTGCTCTCTGTCGCGTGCTCTCTGTCGCGTGCTCTCTGTCGCGTGCTCTCTGTCGCGTGCTCTCTGTCGCGTGCTCTCTGTCGCGTGCTCTCTGTCGCGTGCTCTCTGTCGCGTGCTCTCTGTCGCGTGCTCTCTGTCGCGTGCTCTCTGTCGCGTGCTCTCTGTCGCGTGCTCTCTGTCGCGTGCTCTCTGTCGCGTGCTCTCTGTCGCGTGCTCTCTGTCGCGTGCTCTCTGTCGCGTGCTCTCTGTCGCGTGCTCTCTGTCGCGTGCTCTCTCTGTCGCGTGCTCTCTCTGTCGCGTGCTCTCTCTGTCGCGTGCTCTCTCTGTCGCGTGCTCTCTCTGTCGCGTGCTCTCTGTCGCGTGCTCTCTGTCGCGTGCTCTCTGTCGCGTGCTCTCTGTCGCGTGCTCTCTGTCGCGTGCTCTCTCTGTCGCGTGCTCTCTCTGTCGCGTGCTCTCTCTGTCGCGTGCTCTCTCTGTCGCGTGCTCTCTCTGTCGCGTGCTCTCTCTGTCGCGTGCTCTCTCTGTCGCGTGCTCTCTCTGTCGCGTGCTCTCTCTGTCGCGTGCTCTCTCTGTCGCGTGCTCTCTCTGTCGCGTGCTCTCTCTGTCGCGTGCTCTCTCTGTCGCGTGCTCTCTCTGTCGCGTGCTCTCTCTGTCGCGTGCTCTCTCTGTCGCGTGCTCTCTCTGTCGCGTGCTCTCTCTGTCGCGTGCTCTCTCTGTCGCGTGCTCCCTCTGTCGCGTGCCCTCTGTCGCGTGCCCTCT
>NC_136262.1:113675790-113753290 GCF_964187855.1 Myxine glutinosa
GTTGGGTGGGGTTATAGGAGTAGGGGTTGGCAGTGATGTTTTAGGAAATGTTTCTAAGTTTTTATTTTAATTTATTATTATTTAGTTCATGCAAATGCATCACACATTGATGCATTCTGAGGGTGACCGTGAATCTGAAATTCACATGGTACTCCTTGGCATGGTGGAAGAATACCTTTTCTCTCTGGCACACGGCAAGGCCAATGTTGCACATGAGGCTGTCCACAAGTGCAAAAGGGCCAAGTATGAAAGGCTTTATTTGCATTGGGTGCACCGACTTTCTGGTGGTCATGTAGTTTAAACTTAAGAGCTGTTTGAATTGAATGTTGGACTGACTTTCAAGATGGAATGTTTACTTGGAGTTGCTATAATTGAAAGGCACAATTGCTGGAAAAAAAAAACAAAAAAAAACACGAGTACTTTGTTTATTGTGCATTTGACTTTTCTGTCCTTTGTCCTCATTTCCAATGATCTGAGTATGGACCAAGTGCCTTTGGAATGCTGTAAAAATTAATAAACCCCATGAGCAGAATTTTTTTTCTTGTCCTTGTTGAAACCGTTTGTTGCTTGCTGTACTCGTTAGATGATTATATTGCTTTCCCTTGTAAAAATAGCGCAATTGTGTGTAGTTTGACTAGTATAACCTGAAAATTCAATCCTTTGGAGGCAGCTCTGACTTACCTTGTCCATGATTTGCAGTTGTGGTTGAGGTTTGTCTGCTTATGGCACTTGTTGGCAAATTATTGAGTTCCTTCGAGGATGTTTCCTACAATCTCTTGATCTGCCTCCCCTGCTCCCCCCCCCCCACCCCCCCCCCCCCCCCCCCGCACGCATCAATCCCCCCAAATACAGCACTGATTCCTGATCGGGTACAAATCCTGTGCAAACAGAACTGTCCTTTTTGTCAGCTGGATATCACAACCATTTCATCATCGATTGTTTCTGACTAGGGCATGCCCGTACTATATATATGCCCGTACTATATATCTATCTAAAATTATATCCCCCCCCCTCTATTTACATGAAATGGTTTGGTTCATTCGCAACGCCAAAGCGAACGGCGAACGGCTTGCGAGTACAGTGACAATCCCCCCCCTCTATTTACATGAATGGTTTGGTCCATTCGCAACGACCACAGAACCCCCCCCTCTATTTACATGCAATGGTTTGGTCCAAAGCGAACGGCTTCCGGAGTTTGGTAAAGCAATCGCCATCGCGTGCACAAATGCGCAGGAAAGCGAATGAATCGCAAATTCGTTTTTATTAGTTTTAAAACTTTATTAAAACATAGTTTAACGCCAACATAGTTTGCAAACGTGAAATAAATGAATACGCTCTCAAATGTGCCGTCCGAGGTAGAGTCTGATCGCCACGTTCGGCACACGTGATAGCTCGCTGCTCTCTGATTGGTTGAAGCGTTTTTTGGACATATCTCGGTAAGTAATTGTCCGATTAATATGAAACCTTGAAAAGGCACATCCTCGGGTCCCCAGCAATATACCTGGCAAGTTTCAAGTATATCGGACCCGTGGTTGTCGAGAAACAGCGGTCACAGACAAACACACAGACAGACACACACACACACAGAGATTACTGGAATTATAGATAGATGAGGAATGCTGGTTTTGCACGAGTATTTAAAACCAACATAACCAGTATTATCAAGGATGCTGTTGGTCATCATCTTTCAACCTACATTTTATGTTTTAGAAGCAAAAGCATCCATCCCCAGGTGACGTAGTTCAAGTTAATTTGAATCGTTTCAATGATTTTAAGGTTAGTTGTGTTGCACTCCTGGGTTCACTCGAGGCCGAAGCTCATTGCTCCATGTATGACCATCATGAAATGGTGGTGCAACATCAGGTGGCCGAGGTTGTAATTGTCTAAAGAGTGAAGAACATAATACTGTTACGGATCGCAGAGACGGCACTCCCCTTAGCAAGGGGGGTTTAATCCCCTTGGCCTGTTAAGCTGGCCGTCTCTAGTCCTGGTACGTGTAACGCTCTTTTGCGGGTGGAATTAATCAGGGTTATTGGTCAAGGTGTTCTCCTGAATACCTTTACCAATCCCTCCGCAAAACAGTGAGACGAGTACCGCTCGAACCACGGACAAGATGGTATTTGCTGAGCGGTTTAGCAATCCGCAGTTTGAGCCGTTATCGAGATTAAACCCGATTCCGAGCGTTGGCCAAAATCGCGCCACAGGTACTCAATTGAAAGAAGGGACTAAAGCGATCGGGGAAGAATGAAACCAAAAGGGTAAGAAATAACAGACATTTATTAATTACTAGCCGAAACCCGTGGAACATCCACGGAAGGGAGGATGTGGTGTATGGATAGTGTACCATTATGGATGGCATAGGGGATTTGCTTGTCCGAGTAAGAGTTAGGAAGAAAGATGCGAATGAAGAGTGCTTATATGAACAACGATCGCCGACACCGGCACAAATGCATGCTCTGGATTGTCCACTCAGTGGACGGCTTGCCTTCGCCTGTCCAATCAACGGACGGCTTGCTTCGCCTTCGCCCAGCAGACGCCAATACGATGGCGTCGTATCGGCAGTTAATCGGATGCTTTTGGGCCCCAACGTCGGCTAATTCAGATTTTTTGAGTATGCCTGTACGTGATAAACAAAGAGCGTGGTTCGTAGATCGTAAATCCATTCGTGCCGTGGGCATCGGGTCACGGTGCGGCGTAAAAGGGATAACAAAGTCGAGTCCTTACGCTATTATTATGTAGATGTACAACAAACCAAAGGAAGAGAAACGAAAGTAATATACAGGACGAAGAAGAAGAAGATACACAGGGCAAGCCTTAAAACAGTCTTATAATATACCCCAGACAACACAGGACAGACCACAGACTTACACGACAAGGGAATAGTGGCAATGGTAGGGATGCGCCAGGGAGCGAATGGTCCAGGCCGATGGTAAGGATGCGCCAGGGAGAGAAGGGTCCAGGCAGCGCTAAGCGTTGAGGTTCACGCTCCGGGCTCGAGGCGAACAGCGGCCGGCAGCTTCGCGTCTCAACAACCGGCGACAATAGGGCCCGAGAGGGTCGAACCATTGCTGCAATGCGAGCACCCCCACGTCTCTCTCTTCTCGGTTCGGCTGGATCACATCTGGTTAAGCAGTCCTCCGCGCCCGCCTTTATCGCTCGTGGCCGTATCAAGCCGTGGGCCCTAGAACCGTAACAGTCCCGCGCCTAGGGATGACAGGGTGAGGGGGAGGAGGGTGTGGTTCAAGGATTAGCGGACAGGAGCTAGATCTACCAGTCGGTGCTGGTGCCTTCCCATTTCTTGACATACCTCTCGCTCCAACCATTGTGCTTCCCGTTAGATTGTTAAAATAGCTCGAACCTCAGTCCTTATATACATCCCCCCTCCCCTCATTCCTGGATGTCTTTTTGTTGAATGTGTTTTCATGAATGTTTCCCCCTGTACTGTCTTTCCCTCACGGTCCCCCTGTACTGTTTTTCCCTCACGGTCCCCCTGTACTGTCTTTCCCTCACGGTCCCCCTGTACTGTCTTTCCCTCACGGTCCCCCTGTACTGTCTTTCCCTCGCGGTCCCTCTGTGCTGTGTTCCTGGATGTCTTTTTGTTGAATGTGTTTTAATGAATGTTTCACCCTGTACTGTCTTTCCCTCGAGGTCCCTCTGTGCTGTGTTCCTGGATGTCTTTTGTTGAATGTGTTTTAATGAATGTTTCCTCCTGTACTGTCTTTCCCTCGCGGTCCCCCTGTGCTGTGTTCCTGGATGTCTTTTGTTGAATGTGTTTTAATGAATGTTTCCTCCTGTACTGTCTTTCCCTCGCGGTCCCCCTGTGCTGTGTTCCTGGATGTCTTTTTGTTGAATGTGTTTTAATGAATGTTTCCACCTGTACTGTCTTTCCCTCGCGGTCCCCCTGTACTGTCTTTCCCTCGCGGTCCCCCTGTACTGTCTTTCCCTCGCGGTCCCCCTGTGCTGTGTTTCTGGATGTCTTTTGTTGAATGTGTTTTAATGAATGTTTCCTCCTGTACTGTCTTTCCCTCGCGGTCCCCCTGTGCTGTGTTCCTGGATGTCTTTTGTTGAATGTGTTTTAATGAATGTTTCCTCCTGTACTGTCTTTCCCTCGCGGTCCCCCTGTGCTGTGTTCTTGGATGTCTTTTTGTTGAATGTGTTTTAATGAATGTTTTCCCCCTGTACTGTCTTTCCCTCGCGGTCCCCCTGTGCTGTGTTCCTGGATGTCTTTTGTTGAATGTGTTTTAATGAATGTTTCCCCCTGTACTGTCTTTCCCTCGCGGTCCCTCTGTGCTGTGTTCCTGGATGTCTTTTTGTTGAATGTGTTTTAATGAATGTTTCCCCCTGTACTGTCTTTCCCTCGCGGTCCCCCTGTGCTGTGTTCCTGGATGTCTTTTTGTTGAATGTGAAGGAACTGCGCTCCAACGCGAGTCGAAAGAATTGACGCGACCAAAGACGGAATTCGTCCGAGTTGCTTTATTGAAACAAAACAGCTCAGGTATTCTGACAAGCCCGTTTTTTGGGCAACAATATATATACACATTTATGTCGGGAAGTTTGCCCGGCAAAAGCTATACCGGGCATGCCCGGGTATCAAGGGCGAGCCTTGGAAAGGCGAGTCTGGACCTGCCCGGGCGTGTTTGGCTGCGGCCTGGCAAGTCGAGGCTGGGCGTGCCCGGGCGCTCTGGACGAGCACTGGAAAGGCGATAGCGGGCATGCCCGGACGCTCTGGGCGAGCCCTGGAAAGGCGATAGCGGGCATGCCCGGACGCTCTGGGCGAGCCCTGGAAAGGCGAGAGCGGGCATGCCCGGGAAAGACGAGACCGGGCGTGCCCGGGAACAGTGAGTCCGGGCATGCCCGGGAGAGGCGCGTCTGGCCGTGTTCTGGCCGGTGCAAGTCGATTATGTACATCCAGCGGTAACCGCTACACACGCCCCTCCAGAATCGACCTGCACCGGCAGGGTCAATTTAAGGGGGGTCTGGATGACCCGGCCGAAGCGACCCCTGGAGGGTCGTGGGGAGGGGTCTGACGTGGTGGTGGGTGGTCGAGCGGGGGGAACTGTGGACGGGGGGCGGCCTCGCCGCGGAGGAAGGGCCAACCGTGGTGGTCGGTCGATGTCCATGTGCGCCGGTTTGAGGCGGTCCACAGAAATCCGGTCCGGCCGGCCGCCGAAGTCGACGATGAAAGACTTGTCGCCCCATCGCAGGACCCGGAAGGGCCCGTCGTATGGCGGCCGGAGTGGCCCCCGGTGCGCGTCGACGCACAAAGGCGTACTCCGCTGTGCGAAGCGCCGGGGGGGGCGTAGGACTGGGGGCCACCGTGGCGGGACGTCGGCACGGGAGCAAATCGTCGGGCGGCCTCCTGGAGGTCCGAGCGCTGGCGAGCGGCGGACCAGGGACTGGTAGCGTCAGGCACGAATTCGCCCGGGACGCGGAGTGGCTGGCCGTAGACGAGCTCGGCGGCGGACGCCTGGAGGTCTTCCTTGGGGGCCGTGCGAAGGCCCAAAAGGACCCACGGCAGCCGGTCGGCCCAACCGTCGTCCTGAAGGCCGGCCATGAGTGCGGCCTTCATGGAGCGGTGAAACCGCTCGCACAACCCATTGGCTTGGGGGTGGTAGGCCGTGGTGCGGTGCAGCGTGACCCCCAACGAACGGGCGACCGCGCCCCAAAGCTCAGACGTGAACTGTGGGCCGCGGTCGGACGAGATGTCCGCTGGTGCGCCGAAGCGCGCGACCCAGGTGGCGATGAACGCCTGCGCCACGTCGGCGGTGGTGGTGGAGGTGAGGGGCACGGCCTCCGGCCACCTGGTGGTCCTGTCCACCATGGTGAGCAGGTGGGTGAACCCCCGCGAGGGGGGCAGGGGACCCACCAGGTCCACGTGGACGTGGTCGAAACGCCGTTCAGGCACGGCGAAAGGTGCCAGGGGGCCTGGGTGTGGCGGTGGACCTTGGCTCGCTGGCAGGCCGTGCAGGCGTTGGCCCAGTCGCGGATGTTTCATCGAAGGCCGTGCCAGACGAAACGCGCCGACACCAGCTTCTGAGAAGCTTTCCGGCCCGGGTGAGAAAGGCCATGGATGGAGGCGAAGATGCGGCGCTGCCAGGAAACGGGCACGATGGGGCGAGGCTGGCCCTGGGAGACGTCGCAGAGCAGGACGGTGCCCGCGAAGGGGATGTCGGCCAGGCGGAGGCCCGTGTCCGCCACGCGGAGTGCCTGCACCGAGGCGTCGGTGGTCTGGTCGGCCGCCATGAGCGTGAAGTCCACGCCGAGGTGGACCGCGTTTGCGCTGGCCCGCGAAAGGCAGTCGGCCACGGCGTTGTCTTTGCCGGCGACGTGCTGGATGTCCGTGGTGAACTCCGACACGGCGGAGAGGTGGCGCTGCTGGCGGGCCGACCACGGCTCCGTGACCTTAGCCATTGCGTAGACCAACGGCTTGTGGTCGACGAAAGCCGTGAATGGGCGGCCCTCCAGGAGGTGTCGGAAATGGCGAACGGCCAGGAATAGCCCGAGCAGCTCGCGGTCGAACGTGCTGTAGTTTAACTCGTTCGGCCGGAGTTGCCGGCTGAAAAAAGCGAGTGGCTGCCAAACCCCGTCCACCCATTGCTCATGGACGGCGCCCACCGCGTAGTTGGAGGCGTCCGTAGTGAGGGCGATGGGCGCGTTGAGCACCGGGTGAGCCAGCAGCGTTGCGTCGGCGAGGGCCCGTTTGGCACTGGCGAAGGCCGCGGACCAAACAATGTCATGCTTGGCCGGCTTGCCCCGGAGGGCCTCGTAAAGGGGCCGCATGAGCTGAGCAGCGCGGGGCACGAATCGGTGATAAAAATTCACCATGCCGAGGAACTCTTGGAGGGCCTTGATGGAACGGGGACGCGGGAACGTGGTGATGGCCTCGACCTTGGTCGGCAGCGGCACGGCCCCGGTCTTGGTGATGCGGTGGCCCAAAAAATCAACGGTCGTCGCGCCGAAGTGGCATTTGACCGGGTTGACAATTAAGCCGTGCTCGCTGAGGCGACCGAACAGTGTTCGGAGGTGGAGGAGGTGCTCGGCGCGGGACGTGCTGGCGACGAGGATGTCGTCCAGATAGACGAAAAGAAACGGCAGGTCGCGCAGCACGCCGTCCATCAAGCGCTGGAACGCCTGGGCCGCGTTCTTGAGGCCAAACGGCATCCGCAAAAATTCGAACAGGCCGAACGGCGTGATGACGGCCGTCTTCGGGACGTCGGCCGCCCGGACAGGTACCTGGTGGTAGCCCCGTATCAGGTCAATTTTCGAAAAGATGACCCGTCCCGCCAAACGGGTGGAAAAGTCCTGAATATGCGGGATCGGGTACCTGTCGGGGGTGGTAGCGTCATTGAGACGGCGGTAGTCGCCACACAGGCGCCATCCACCCCCCGGCTTTGGCACGATGTGCAGTGGCGAGGCCCACGCGCTATCGGAGCGCCGCACGATGCCGAGGTGCTCCAACGTGTCGAATTCGGCCTTTGCCACGGCGAGCTTGGCTGGGTCGAGGCGGCGGGCCCTGGCGTAGACCGGCGGGCCCGTAGTGGGTATGTGGTGCTCGATCCCGTGCCGCACCGCGACGGCCGAAAACGTCGGCCGCGTGAGGGCCGGGAATTCCACGAGCAGGCGAGCGAACTCGTTCGTTGCCGGGAGGGCGCACGCCAGTTCGGTCGGCGCGGAGCTGCTCATTGTGCACGCCACGGAGCTGAAGGTCTCGGCGTGGACAAGGCGACGTCGTTTGACGTCGACCAGCAGCCCGTGCGCGCAGAGGAAGTCGGCGCCCAGCAAAGCCACGGGGACGCTGGCGGTAACAAAAGTCCTTTGAAAGCGCTGGCTGCCGAAGCAGAGGGTGACGACGCGTGGGCCGAAAGTGCGTATGGCCGAGCCATTAGCAGCGACCAAAGAGGGGCCGCAAACTGCGTCCAGCCTGTCCTGCTCGGAGGCAGGTATGACGCTCAGTTGGGCGCCGGTGTCGCACAGGAAACGCCGTCCAGACGCTTTGTCCCGAATAAACAGCAAGTTGCCCGAGTGGCCGGCGCTCATGGCTGGGAATGAACGCCGGCCCGGCCGTTTCCCGACCTGCCGAAAGTGCACGGGGGCCGGCACGTCCGAGCCTTGTGTCCGAACCTGGCGTGGTAATAACACCACGCCCGGTCAGGTGGAGGCCCCGGCCGTCGTGTCGGAAGCGGGCGTGGCGGCCGCCAGTTGCACCGGCAGTTCGGCCTCCAACCGCGCAGGGCGCGTGGGCGTCGCCTCGGACGGCGGCGGGCTCCAGGTAACCGCGCCGATGTGCTGGCCCGCCGAGGAGATCTTATCGGCTTCCCTGGCGAGGGCGCGGGAATCCATGATCAACGTGCCGGCCAGGGCGAGGCGTACCGGGTTAGGCAGCTGACGGAGGAACAGCTCCCGGAACAGGAATGCCGGAGAGTGCTCGCTGAGCAACGAGAGCATATAGTCCATGCGCTCGGACGGGCGCGTGTCGCCGAGCTCGGGCAGGTCAAGCAGGCGCCGTGCGCGTGCTGCCGGTGAGAGGGCGAAAGCGCCGAGGAGGAGCGTCTTCAGCACGTCGTATTTGTCAGCAGCCGGCGGGTGCTGGAGGAGGCTCAAGGCGCGGGCCGCGGTGGTGGAACCGAGCGCCGCCACAACATGGTGGAAGCGGGTGTCGTCCGCGGTGATGCCTCACAGGGCGAACTGGGAGTCCGCCTGGGCGAACCAAACAGCCGCGTGAGTCTCCCAGAAGGTAGGCAGTTTAAGCGTCACTGCCGTATCCATGTCGGTAGGTCACCAATGAAGGAACTGCGCTCCAACGCGAGTCGAAAGAATTGACGCGACCAAAGACGGAATTCGTCCGAGTTGCTTTATTGAAACAAAACAGCTCAGGTATTCTGACAAGCCCGTTTTTCGGGCAACAATATATATACACATTTATGTCGGGAAGTTTGCCCGGCAAAAGCTATACCGGGTATCAAGGGCGAGCCTTGGAAAGGCGAGTCTGGACCTGCCCGGGCGTGTTTGGCTGCGGCCTGGCAAGTCGAGGCTGGGCGTGCCCGGGCGCTCTGGGCGAGCACTGGAAAGGCGATAGCGGGCATGCCCGGACGCTCTGGGCGAGCCCTGGAAAGGCGATAGCGGGCATGCCCGGACGCTCTGGGCGTGCCCTGGAAAGGCGATAGCGGGCATGCCCGGACGCTCTGGGCGAGCCCTGGAAAGGCGAGAGCGGGCATGCCCGGGAAAGACGAGACCGGGCGTGCCCGGGAGGTTCGGGCGTGCCCGGGAACAGTGAGTCAGTGAGGAACAGTGAGAACAATGAGTTTCCCCCTGTACTGTCTTTCCCCCTGTGCTGTCTTTCCCTCGCGGTCCCGCTGTACTGTCTTTCCCTCGTGGTCCCCCTGTACTGTCTTTCCCTCGCGGTCCCCCTGTGCTGTGTTCCTGGATGTCTTTTTGTTGAATGTGTTTTAATGAATATTTTCCCCCTGTACTGTCTTTCCCTCGCGGTCCCCCTGTACTGTCTTTCCCTCGCGGTCCCCCTGTACTGTCTTTCCCTCGCGGTCCCTCTGTGCTGTGTTCCTGGATGTCTTTTTGTTGAATGTGTTTTAATGAATGTTTTCCCCCTGTACTGTCTTTCCCTCGCGGTCCCCCTGTGCTATGTTCCTGGATGTCTTTTGTTGAATGTGTTTTAATGAATGTTTCCCCCTGTACTGTCTTTCCCTCGCGGTCCCCCTGTGCTGTGTTCCTGGATGTCTTTTTGTTGAATGTGTTTTAATGAATGTTTCCCCCTGTACTGTCTTTCCCTCGTGGTCCCCCTGTGCTGTGTTCCTGGATGTCTTTTTGTTGAATGTGTTTTAATGAATGTTTCCCCCTGTACTGTCTTTCCCTCGTGGTCCCCCTGTGCTGTGTTCCTGGATGTCTTTTTGTTGAATGTGTTTTAATGAGTTTCCCCCTGTACTGTCTTTCCCCCTGTACTGTCTTTCCCTTGTGGTCCCCCTGTACTGTCTTTCCCTCGTGGTCCCCCTGTACTGTCTTTCCCTCGTGGTCCCCCTGTACTGTCTTTCCCTCGTGGTCCCCCTGTGCTGTCTTTCCCTCGTGGTTGTCAGCTCTTTCACGAGCCTCGATTCAGTATTTAAAAAAAAAAAAAAAAAAAAAACTTTAAAATTGTTACTCCATTAAATATACTTTAATACAGATGTCTTTATTTAATTTTTTTTTAAAGACTAGTATACCAGCTCACAACGTGAGTGGCAGGACGTCATGTTATTATTATTGCCTATTATATTAGCTCACCTGGAACGAAGTTCCGGGGAGCTTATGCGATGGGGCGTCGTCGGTCCGTAAAGACTTGCAACTTCTCCGAAACCGCTGAAGGAATTGTGAACAAACTTGGCACAAATGATATTTGTTGTTGTGACTAAAGTTTGTTCACGTCATTAAAAAAAAATCGGGGTCTAAAGGGGTTTACCGGGGGTCGAAGTGGATCCAAGTTCGACAATCTCCCCCCCAAATCCTCAAACTACATACACTATTTCAATGAAGCTTGACCACAACCTTCAACGCAGATCTTGGGGAGATCTTGAGATCTTGAATTCTTCCAAAGAACACGAGGTCACGTTTTTACGAAGCTGGCCACGCTCTCCACGCTATCGAAGTTAAGTAATTGTCCACATTTGTATTTTTGTCGAAACTATTTATCTTACGGTGTGTGTACCTACAGTGTGTCCCTAGGAAGATTCTCAGTGTTAATCTTTCATATCTGTATTTAAAAAATCGTCGGTTATTTTGTGCCGCGTTTTTTGCGGTCCAGTACTTTGTTTCCTACCTTTAGTCTTTGTTTTTCTCTCAGCGGTCGATTGTGGTCCATTTACTTTCATTCTCTGTTTTTCCCAGTCTTTTCACCCCATTCTTCCTTGTTTAAAATCTTAATTAAAAAAACAACAAAAACAAAACAAAAAGATTTCCTTTGTTCTTATTCGTTCGTTCGACTATTCGTTTGTTCGACTTCGTTCTTCGAAGAACGTTCGTTCTTCACCCCAATTTCTACTGTCTAATTAAGAAAATGAATAAACTTTCCCCTGAAGTGCTGTATTCTGTCATGTATTTATAACACTTTTTTCTTCTTTTTTAAAAGGTTGCTTTTGACTTGCTAACCAAATCTATGCATTTCAAAAAAAAAAAAAAATCCATCTCACAGTTCCTCCTTCCTACACTCCCTAAACTCACTTGCATTCCACCCCTCCTCCAACGTTTTCAAACGTATCTCTGACTCGAAGGTTACAAGAAACTCATTTTGCAAAAAATGTTAGTTTCCCATTAATGGTCCAACAGTTTATAAAATCCAAACTCACCCCTCCTCTCCTAATCTTCCCCATCACCCATCCCTTTCTAATCTTACCCCCCCCTTGCCCCTCCCATCATAAACTTGCCCCAACCCTTCAAAACCCCCCCTCCCCTCACCCATCTGCTCCTGAACTTCCCCCTTGCCACTCCCCTCAAACTCCCCTCACCCCTCCCCTTCAAATCTCCCCACCCTCCTTTTTTCTCCAATTCCCCCCTCACTCCTCCTCAAAGCACCCTCCCCACTTCTTCTCCCTTCCAACTCTCACCTCCATCTCCCCCAACCTTCTTCCTCGCTCTGCCCCCCCCCCCCCCAAACAACACCTCACTGTGCCTCACCCAATAACCATCAAACCTTTTGTCTGCCCCATCCTTCCCTTTCTCCTAGCTATTCTGAAATCTCTGACACACTTTCAACAGCTCTCCCTACCTCTTCCTCCTCTTCCACGTCTTACCCTACCCTCTCCCCCCCCCCCCCCCCCCACACCCCTGTTCTGCATCCGATGCTCCCCCTTCCTCTTAACGGTATGGACCTCAAACATCCGGGGGCCTTCGCTCAAACTTGACTGATCTCCCCATACAGTTTGCTTCTGACAAACCAGACTTGATCTGCTTAACAGAAAACTTTCCTCCTTCATGATGTCTCTGATTCCTTAATATCTCCCGGGTTACTCCCTCCTCCAGTATGATAGACCTGAGCCTCGTCCTGGAGGTGGGTTGCTATCTTTATCAAAAACTTTTTCTCACTCGCCCTGCACTGCCCTCTCTCCACCTCACCCCCAGGAATACCTCTGGCTACGGCTTCCCCTTCGCTCCCATCTTTTGTTCATATGTGTGTTGTACCGTCCACCAAACAGTGATGACTCGATCTACATCTCGCTGTCTGATATGGACCAACTTCTATCTACTCATCCCAACTCTCTCTTCCTCATATGTGGTGGTTTCAATTGTCATCATGCCAGTTGGTGGTTGGGTGTGGGTACCCCTCACCAGCCATGTCACCTCACCAAAGGACTTCTGCGACTCATTGGGACTGACACAATCTGCCAATTTCCTGACCCAGTTCTCAGTCAACGGAGCATCTTCTCTTGTCGACTTGGTTATGACTAACTTCCCTGCAAATGTCTGCTGCTCTTCTGCTCAATCGGCTCATCTGATCACGTGCTTGTTAAAGTGGACATCTATCTGGCCATTCTCAGAGAGCCTCCTCAGCACCGACGAGTCTGGCATTTCAGTCAGGCCAACTGGCACGGGCTGCAACCAGTCATCAATCATCTGGATTGGTCTCCTCGACCGCCTCTGACATCAACTCATCCTGGGTATTCTTCCAACGTAAATTTCTCTCCTGCACAGATTTATCCCATCTCGTCTTCATTTATCATACCCTTCCTCCTGTCCATGGTACACGGAATCTTGTGGTGAGGCAGTTGCCCAGAAACAACTTGCCTTCGCCTCCTGGAAAGCAAATCCAACGGAAAGAAATCTCATTTCCTTTCACAAAGCCCGAAGCAAGTGTCCACCCTCAGGAGAGCCAGGAAACAATATCTCTCCACTTGACCGAACTCTCAAACCTGTCTCCCTCTTCCAAATCCTGGTGGTGTCTGGTCAAATCTGTTTCTGGTGTTTGTTCCGCTTCCATCTCCTCCCATACTTCAAACGGCTACACAGCTGACTCTGCACGTGAAAAAGCTGAATGCTTCAACTCTGTGTTTGCCTCTAAATCTTGTCCCAAACCCACACCTCTCTGTGCCCACTGCACCCAGTCGTACCCAGCTGCTCCTGGACTCTGTGTCCTTTTCTCCTGACAAGGTGGAGAAGTTTCTGTCAATCCTCCACTCTGATTCTGCAACTGAACCAGACGGCATCACCCCACGGGTCCTAAAATCCTGCTCTGCCGCTCTTTCACTCCCTCTCTGTTCTCTTCACCCTCTCTTTTGCTCAAGGTCATCTGCCATCAGCTTGGAAATCAGCCAACATCACTGCTTCACACAAAAAAGGTGCAAAAACAGATCCTTGTAGCTACAGACCAATCAGCCTTCTCCCAATTATCAGCAAAGTCATGGAATCCATCATTGCTTTGGATATCAAATCTTTCCTCTTCTCCAATGGCTTGATCTCTGATTATCAATTTGGTTTCAAACCATGTCGCTCTACTCTGGACATGCTGCTTCTGCTGTCTCAACGATCGATGGAGGTCCTCAATGCCAAACAGGAAATTAGAGCTGTCTCCCTTGACATATCACGCGCCTTCGATACGGTCTGGCACCCCGCTCTGCTCATCAAACTCTCCTATGGTATCCATAGAAATCTCCACGCATGGCTTGCAGACTTCCTCTCTAGTTGTAATCAATGTGTGGCACTGAATGGGTTTCTCTCATCTCCCCTTCCTGTTCAGGCTGGAGTTCCCCAAGGCAGTGTTCTGGGCCCTGTACCTTTTCTGGTCTTCATCAATGATCTCTGACTCTTGAAAATCCTCTATCTCTTTGCTGATGACTCCACTCTCTGCTGCTCCATTCCTCGTCCCTCACATGCAGTCTGCAGCCTCCTCACTCTGCAGACCTGGACAAAATCAGACTGGTCAACCAAGTGGAACATGTCTTTCAATCCTGACAAATCTCACACTTTGTCTCTCCAAAAGGACCGACTGGACAACCCTCCCATCTACTTTCTGAACAATCCTCTCCAAGACGTTCTGTCACTCAAGCTTTTGGGTCTCACTATCTGCCATGATCTTTCCTGGGAAAGCCACATTTCCAATCTCGCCTCCAAAGCCACTCGCCGACTGGGCATCCTCCGTCGTGCGAAGTCCTTCCTTGGCACACCTGAGCTCCTCACCACATACAAGGCTTTCATCCGCAGCTCAGTGGAATGTTGTTGTCCCCTCTGGGCCTGTGCTCCTGCCTCACACCGAGCTCTGCTTCACGCTGTTGAAACCTAAGCTTTCAGAATCGTTGGAATCTCCCACGATGATGCTAACCCCGAGGGCCTTTCACTTCCTCAACGCGGGCAGGTTGGTGGTCTTTGTCTTCTACCGACTCCTCCGGCCTTGCTCCCCCAGCTCTCTGGGCTCTGTCCCCCAAATATTGCTGCAGATCACCCAAGATCTACCAGCAACCCTCTTATGGTTAAACTGCCAAAATTAAGACTCTGCTCACCTTCACTCCTTCATTCCTCTTTTCTCTCACCTCTGGAACAAACTCCCTCACTCTCTTCAATTCCACTCCTCCCTCCAGGTCTTTAAAACAGCTGTTCACCACCATCTCTTATCTTCCCCCATCCAAAACCTTGATCTTTTCTACCCCTGCTAATTTCACCCCAGGTCCACTTTGAAATACCAACTTCTTTCCTGGAAGTCCTTGCAGTGTCCTTGTTTTATACTTCTCCCACCCGCCCCACGCCTCCTCCCACAGATCTCCTGATGTTCCTGCTCCCAAATGTTTGTGTGCTTCCCCATCGTGTCTGCTGCTCCCCTTATTATATTTTCTGTGATTTTTTTTTCTCCTTTGTGTGTGATAAATGTTAGCTCTTTCACGAGCCTCTTTTTAAACAGTCGCTAATGCTGTTTAACATTCATCTAAGAAATTTGGAGTAATCCAGACATCAGTGAAGTAAATTTTATTTACAGAACTAAGCAAAGATCTACCGAGATCTATATACCCCACATGGGTTGGGTACGTACCGTTTTGTTGGAAAAGACGTAACGCCGATGCTTTTGCTGTTTGTCATTTTAACAATCGATTTGTTTGTGTTTCGTCCTGAATGAAAAACGTAAAGGTAGAGCATGGCGATTGTGATATGACAGGTTTGACAATATGTTCGGCATGAACAAAATTGGAATCAAAATGGTGGTGTGTGGAGAGTCAGCCGCTGTAATGACATCACCCTGTCATGTGACCAGATCCTCAGCTCTGATTGGTATACGTTTGAAGGGACATACATACATATAGATGGACAAACTGTTCCAGACGGCTTTGCTCTATGGCCTATGTGCTAGAGTCCCTGTATAAAGAGTTGTGTCAACTCAAATTTGGACGCCATTTTGTGTCTAAGTGTGTCGGATTAGATATACATGTACATTCGCGATATGGGGTGATGTATTCTAAACCTGCTAAAAAAAAATTTACTACACATATTTAGTCTTGTTATTACATACAGGTGATATTTGTTTTGTCAAAAACTCAGCTATTGCCGTGAAAAAGAGCTGTGTGGTGATATTAAAAGTGGTATGGCAATGCATATTACAAGCCAACACTGCATATAAGAGCTAACATTATAAGTAAGACAAACCAATACTGTCGTTCTCTGAATTTTAATAACTTTTAGAAAGGAGTGTGGGCATATCCAATATTTTTTAAAGGGTGCCGAGAGCAATTCCGGTGTAGGACTTCCAGCCGACATATAGTCTAACACACTTAAAACAAATTCTGTACGTGGTATTGCCATATTTCTATAGTGTACAACTTTAGTTTTATCGACATTTATATTCAATTTCCATTGTAATGATTTAACAAGCTGCAAGTCAGCTTCTGTCTCTGACATAAGGAAAACGTCATCGGCATCTAGTAAGATTGAAACGTTCATTTATTACTACACCCTTGCCCAGAACTCTGATGGATATTGCCTGATCGATTAATATGTTTCATAGCTGGCGACTTAATTAACACTTAATTTTCGACTGCGCCAAGCCGTAATTAAACAGAGAAAAAACTTTTAAAAATACCTGCAGTGTGCACGGTTCGTCTAGTCGAACAGATATGGAAAAGCACAGATACGACGTCGTATTCACCATAACTTGTTTAATTTCACCAGGAACACGATGAGGCCAACACAGTAAACATTCAGTACAAAACTTGGTTCATACATTCAGTACAGAACATGATTCATACATTCAGACCGTAAGAAAACTCTGCCCGTAATACAACACTCTGACCAGACCAACACTTCATCACTACTCCGTTCACTCCTCACAAGTGAGACTCAATGTGAAAAATTGAGCAGGGTTCTTCCCACGGAAATGCATTTTTGGTCAGCTCCTTGAAGATTATAAACATACACAAATCACTTCCCTTTAAAAGGGTTTTCAACGGACAGACAACCAAAAAAAAACCGAGCAGATAGAATTGCTTTTGAACATCGATCATCAAGCGGCGTGGGCCTACCTGGCAGAGTCTCGAGGAGTCGATCGCTTTCCAGCTCTTTCGTCTGAATTTCGCTTCCCAAATTTGTCTTCTGACTTTATCACTTGGAAATCTATACATCTTATATTTCCCAGATTGGTTTGAACAACCCAAAGGCAGAACAACCAGTCATTTTGTTTGGCAATAAACAACATTCCCGTACCAAGCTGACGTTCACGCACGGTGAAGTTAGACACAAAATGGCGCCACGAAATCACGTGACCAGAAATCTCGGGTCAACGCATGGCGCAACTCTCTTTATACAGGGACTCTACTATGTGCTATGCCATAAAAAAAAGGTCGGGCCCTAAAAGGGTCTGGGTGGGGTGGGGGGGGGGGGTTTGGGGATATCAATGAGAAATTTTACAAATATGATCGCCTAATTACCAATACTAGAGAAATACCCGTGCTACGCATGGGTGGGAGGCCAGAAGCAAACAGGCAATGCAGAAACGGAATGCTAAAGCATGAAACCAATATATTCCACATTCCTGTAGCACCTTCAGTCGCACGTCTGATATGGACAGCAAGTTCGTGAAGGACTTCCATGAAAAACGTACCCGTTCGCAAACAAACGGTTACGTTCACGTAAAGAAACATCGATCGTGGGACCGTGGCGAATCTGCATATGGCGATGGCAAAATATCAGAAATTGAAGGGTTTTTTTTATTTTAAACGATTCATATTGTTACGGACACGACTTAGATGTTATGATGGGCCGAGCGGAATGGCCGCCGTGTTCGCACAGTTTACCCGATTACACTCGAACGTTGGCCGAATCGCGCTACGCTAGATCAATGAAGGAAAGGACACAACGGCTGGGTTAAATGACACGACACAAGGGGTACTGTTCTCAAGACCTCCGGAGGAGGATATAATATGGTTATGCAGAACGTTTAGATTACACGGCACAGAGGTACAGCACAGAAAGATGGGCACTTATACACGGTCTTATCTTATTCCCGACAGACCACAGACAAACGGGACAAGACTGACTCACACAGGGATTGATGGCAAGGAAGGGCAGGCAGTCGATAGCTCAAGGTGCACCTTGGCTCAGGGGCAGAATCGACCCGGTCCGGTCCAGAGAGGCGGGAGGTATCTCTCAGCGCTAGGAGGTGGCGTCCTTTTGTCTTCGTAGCTGAGCCGCATCTGACGTCACCTCCGTCTTCCTGCGCATGTCCAGCGGGGAGTGACACGCCCACGGCTCGTTAGCTCCGCCCCAGATGGAATCGGTCCGCCGCTTCTTATTGGGTGCGGGGGGTTACCGGGCTCCACCCTTGATGAGGAGCTGACAGTGAGCCCCTGCGTGGTAACCCCGTCGGAGCACATGCTCAATGGCGGCTAACCAAGCCGGAGTGAGGACGCACACTCGCCACGCCGCCGCCGCTATTGTTGTTGTTGGTGTTGTTGTTCCATGAGGAAGAGATGCGGGGAGGTATTGGGAGGTCCTAAACTTACTAATGGTGCCATACAATCACATTCTGGTGCAACGAAGAGTCAGAATTAATGGAAACGAGTCCTTAACTGACATAGACTAAGAATAACTAGCAAGATGTCCTATAGTTGTCTACGTGAGATGCGGTGAACCTGGGCACGACATTTAATGGGGGGAAAAGGGGAAGGTCGGGGCTACAGAGTGTTGTTTACAGACAATGGGACTAGGGAATGGGGGTGTAGGGGAAGTAGTGGGGGAGACTCAAGACTCCAATGACCGGACACAGGTTTTACAAAAGGTCTGGTTTATTAACTGGTTATTCACTTCATTCCAATTACCAAATAATACCGCTTAATTCAATGGACCAGGTTAACTCTTTTCGCATGGTCCTTCTCGTTCGGCCGATGTTCCTCTGCCACTCCCGTCGGGCAGAGGGTCTGATGATGAGTGCTCGTCCGTTCCGTCGGTCAGAGCTTCTGGTCACAAGTCCCCTTGACTCAACGTTTGCTCTGGTTTATATGGACAAACTAGAGTTAATCCCCTGTCCGCTGAATGTTAATCCTTTCTCCGCTAATGCCCCGAGGTCATGCATGCACCAAGTCCTGGCATCAGCTCGCTCCCCCCCTGCTGCGAGTTCCGTTTACCAAACGATAGGGGGGTGCTCCAGCCAGGGGCTGTGACCAGGTGGACAAGAGATTACCATGTGCGTGCACATTCTTGGCATCCATTTACGAAATCGTTACCAGTCTTTACTCAATAAGTTACACTGAGTTACACTTCCACAATTCCCTCATCTTTTTGTTTTTGTTTATATTAACCATTAATCTAAACATCAATATAAGTAAACAGTCAATCACTACAAGTAAACATCATTACAAGTATAAGTAAATAATCAATCACTGCAAGTAAACATCATTACGAGTATAAGTAAATAATCATAACTTTGGTAATCAAATTCCCTTAGGCATACACCGTCATCCTGCAAGAATCACAAGACATTTCGTTGGTCATTGACTCCTTCCATATTGTTCAATCTATTGCATTTGCATCACATATATTTTCAAAACAACACTTCACCATCACCAAGATACAACAATTTCACTTAATTTTCAAGTTTTGTAAAGCATCTGCACCATCTGGCAAAAACGTTTGCCTCCACACAAATGTTGACTTTGTTTGAAAGGAAGGGCTGATCACTTGTGTTTGAATTCAGGTATGAAACATTTTCTCCTAATGTCTTCATAGCTCCTGCACTACTTCGTGTAGGATTTCGCTGTTGTGGTAACATTGCGGAGTCATAGACTGACCCTGCTCTCCTTGTAGCATTCTTGCCACTTTTTTTCTGTAAACCATTGTAATTCCTGAACAAGGCCTTCACCCAGTTGTAGTCGACTTGCCTCCTCCCTCATTGTGAGTGGGCAGCAAGTATTGGTGTGACGTTGATTGGCCAGCAAGATGTGGAACAGGGATGCCGGATGCATCCACAATGATGTTGGGACCATGGTGTTCAGGTCATCCATGGTCCATACCAGGAGTGGCCCGCAGAATCACGCACAGCTGTTGTGAAAAGGCACAGCCATTGGTTTGCAGCTCCATGCTGGCTCCCCGGAAGTTGGTGAAGTAATAACATATGTCCCCGCATTTCACAGAGGTTGCAGGTAAAATGTCGTTGTCCTGCAACTTCTGATGTGATGAATGTTCGAAGCCTTCGAACAAGAGTAAGTGATCGCCTTTCTTTCATATGTTGCAGTGTGATCCAGGCAAATGGTCACATAAATTTCCTTGGTGAAGGTAAGCATTCATCTCCAAGTTACACGGGAGAATGTCTTCATCATTCTTTGAGAAAGAGGGTGTATGCCATGATTAACTTCATTTTTAGCCACAAATTTTCTTTCTCGAACTTCTTCCCAATTCCGTTAGCACTCCCTTCAAAATGTGATCTCGTCTTATCCTTATGCTCAGTCACATCTGAATCTGCTTTCCACACACACTGAATCAGATAGGGTACATCTTACCATGAAATCAGCATAATCATGTATATCTTCCGACAGTTTCACATTCAACAATTTGTTGTTTTCCCTTACAACATTCAAAAAGTTATATTCATTTATATGCGTCACACAAATAATATTCAATCAGGTATGTATTTCACTACTAAACTAAGAATAGCATCCACAATTGCTTTCAGGTTAATATAGTTCAAAAATTAGCTTGTGCAGGTATTTTAGCACTACTCTAAGAAAATAAATTGTATATGATTACAATCACAAACAGAAATATCTAATTCCAAACAAAAATTTTCCCAAACCAACAAATTAAGCATAATGTATTATTACCATAATTCCTCCACTTTTTCTTTTCCCCTTTTTTTTTCTCTAACAGTGTGTCACTCGTGGTGATGTGAGTTCACTGATATTGTGATTGACACAACTCATAACATTGTCGTTATGCCATTATCTTAATTCTACTGTTTATGTCGCCATAAAAGTCTTCCTTTTCTGGTTCCACATTTCTTTCCTCATTTGTCACTTCATGCGTTATCATCGTGTTGTTGGTTACCTTATTCAAACACACCGTCACTAAGGCTTTCAAGCAAGCCACCACTAAAACAATTGCCAATATAACTACTAAACCAACAAACAAGTCTGCTACTCCTTGTATATATTCATACCTATGACATAGTTATATGTTGATGACATTCAACATTATATACCAAACTAACAAGCTTCCTAAAAGGTAAATAAAGAAAATCCCTTAATATGTAACATAAATCAGATTATTTGTCTTACCCTGATCCCCCTATCTCCCGGGGTTGAACTCAATCCCCTGATCATGAGTGTAGTTGTGATACCTTTTTCACTCATGTTGTATTAATATCAGCAGGTAATTGTATGTCATGTAGGCAAATAAATGTCACTATCCCAAGTAGGAATATCACATGTTGAAAATGTAATGTTTATCAATGCAAGGGGTGTTAAAATGTAATTCAAATGACTGTAAATCACGACTATCATTTATCTGCCACTGAATGTTCTGCTGGGCTGCTAGGTGCAGCCTCATTTTCTGTGGGATCGTCCACCTTAGCCCCATGTGCTTGCTTGCAATGAGAGGCATGAATCCAACTTTCTATTTTGGGTCCATATTCGTTTCTATTCTTATCAATCTCCTATGGTTTATCATTTCGTTCCAAGATACCGCAACCAAAGGTTTTAACCAAAGCTCTACCAAACTATTTCCAATTTGAACAAAAATGCCAGTGAAACAATGATTCGAAGAATTAACTTCAAGGGGTCAATAAATTTATTCTATAGCCAGATCTAATTTTCCCATCCAATAGTTTGCCTTGCCACATGTCATATTATAACACTTTAATAAACCTTCGAAAAATGTTTCCCATCTCAACAGATTTCCTTTTTTCAAATAGCCATGTGTAACTTACGTATTTAACTACAATTTCCTCTCAATTTGTTTGGCCTAACTGGCCGCAAAAGTGGCTGCCAGCATGCAGTACCGTTTTTTTATCTACCAAGGAAGTGTTCGTCCACACAAGACTTCTACCAAAATGTTGTTTGTAAAAACAAATCTGGGATTTCTGATTACATGGATGCACACTCTCAGGACATTTTCAGGCTGCTGTTAACAATCCACTAGGATAAATTAATTCCTTTACCCACAATCAAATAATTAGTACAAATTGAGGATATTATCCCTATCACATTCTTTTATAGCCACACACATACAAATACCCACACACACGTGCATTATGCGTATTTGTTTGCGTTGGAACCCTTATTTACAGATCCGGATGGGTGTCAACTTTATTTCAATTTCTCAAAATTTGTCCTTCAATTTTATAAGCGCTAATACACAAATGGACCAAAAAGTTTATTCTTAGAAAACCCCTATGACGTCACATTGACATTACCCTTTCAGTTCCCATAATAATTTATCCAAATTTGACTACCCACCCATTTGTATGTCAGTCGGCCACTGACCTATCAATCGTGTGGAATAATAGTCCGAAATTCCCACCTGATCATGATGTGACTCTTGTCACTTGGTTTGCCAAAAAATTGCAAGCAATTGTTCCAAACTTTGTAAATTTAAAATTTTGTGCCCAACATAAAAGATCCAATTTCGGCATTTGATCAATTATCAATTTGCTTACAAGCAAAAGAAAAAATGAATAATTCTTGCTCCGAAAACTTTTCAGACCCAAGAATCATCGACAGTTATTCATGTTTGTCCAGTAATCTAATTTGTTGAGGCCATATCGTCATTTGGGATTTGTCGCAATGAAGGCCTAATCATTGTCTGAGGTATCGGTCAGCACTGGTACCCTTCATCTTGGTTTACCCTATGAACTTGTCTTCCTTTTGGTATACGGACATCCTCTTTTCCAATGTCCCATCCGTCCACACTTGAAACACCGGTTTCTGTCGTTGCCTGGTCTGTGCACCTGTGCACTTGTATTGCTGGGCTGCATCTCTACATCCCTGAGTTGCCACTGCAATCTCTCGTTATCTCCTGAAACACGAAAAAATTCTCTGTACCGTCCTTTTTGGGGAGACAACTGGAAATCAGATGGGACAACTGTCACTTTCATTCCTAATTTTGAGGGCAGTTGTGCATTTGTCTCCTCCACTGTATCCTGTATCCTTTTTATTTTAAGTCCTAGATCCGTTATCCGTTCTTGCTGTTCCCGTTGTCTGGATTCACCATCCCAAAGATGGAATGCAAGCCAGTCTACCGTTAGATTCTGTCTCTTCCTGGCTTTCAATCTTTGTTCCAATCTTTCCAATCGACTTCGCTCAAATGTACCATCTCTTGGAAACTCCTCATCATGTCCCTTTGTCCACAAATACCAATTCTCGACCTGCCTTATAGCTTTGGCACCATAACGGTCGTACATATGATGTGTACAAGTACCTTTTTGTGGAATCTCTGGTTGTCCTTGTGTGTTCTTGCAGGCTCCATTTCCCATTCTGCCTTTTATCAAAGTAGCGTTGGATGTGTTGTAGTTTGTTCCTCTAAAGCTTCACTCGTACCTCCAGGAAGGATCTCTCCACCTGTTGAAACGGTGATTTCCATAGAATCTCCCTCACCTGTGGCTTTTGCACAATCCAATCTCACAGATCAGTATTTGCAGATGAGCCGGAGGGTCAGTATGAAATGGGTGAATCCTCAGGTGTCCGCTCTGTTTGACGGGGAAATCACACAATGGTAACCGCACATATATATCTGTATATAAACTCAACACCTTGCTAAATTTTCCCAGGTTGTCTCCACATTGATAATATCTCGCAAAGATATCAAAGCTTCTTTCTTGAGACCGCATTTTCATCAATCAAACAATCAATATATTCAATTCAATTTATTCAGTTCAATTTATTCAGTTAAA
The DNA here is from genome assembly GCF_964187855.1 of Myxine glutinosa. Classification (NCBI taxonomy): domain Eukaryota; kingdom Metazoa; phylum Chordata; class Myxini; order Myxiniformes; family Myxinidae; genus Myxine; species Myxine glutinosa. The sequence continues at coordinate 113,699,126 of NC_136262.1, forward strand.
TTTATTCAATTAAATTCAATCAATTAGATTCAATCAATTAACAATTCAATCAATTATTCAATTTCAATTAATTCATCAATATTCATCAATAAATCAAATTAATCATTTTGAATGACTCCTTGCATAAGCCCTTTCCCCAATGATGTCAGGACAGGTCCATCCATTGACTGAGATCGACTCTCATCGGTCGTCACCTCTGGTTCGTACCTCATGTCAATTGATGAATCACCGTCCTGTCCTAGGGTCATATCTGACATATTTCCCCATTTTGCCTGGTCTCCACAAATTTTCTTTGCAACCACTAAAGGCAACTCATCCTTCATTCGTGAGACAGCCAAAATGGATGGCAGATATTAAAGTTCATTGGAAAAAATATCTCATCATTTTTTCCTTTAATAGTACCCAAAATCTCTTGGCAATTTAAATTTCGTAAAACTCCTGAAATAAGACTGTAAAATTCCTTCAATCATGCTAAATTTTGAAACTCCATCGCTTGTAACACCCAATTTATCCCATAGGGCTTGAAAGTTCTTTCCCAAGTTCATGCAATCATTCTGCATTTGAACCCTATGATATCATTCATAATAATCATCATGATTTTATAGTCATGGTCATATCATAATCATCTATTTAAAACGAACATTTCCTTTATCACCACAGCTATGTGGTATAATCAACAATAGAATAAAACTGTACATAGCAACAGGCTACCTCATGGCCACTTAGTATACCTATTGACAATAAGTCATAACAATATCGAATAATCATTGAACAATTCAAAAATCGCTTCAACTGCTCCAGCCGCAGCATTCGTCATTTTGTCTGCTCATCCGCATGACCAAAACGAAATAAAGGGAGCTCAACCATTACACAGCGCTTTTAATGGCGCATGCCATAGGACCTCAACGCAATTTCGACTCGGCCAGAAAACGAGCAAAGTTTGCAGGATGTTAACTGGAATTAGTCGTGAAAATATATCCAAAATACACAAAAAATACACACCCACAAAAATAAACAACAAACCCAAACAAACCCAAGGTCGACCCTCTTACACAGTAAATTACATCATTTCAGCATCGTATTGATTGCTGAAATATTCCAGGGTTTATACACACCTTAAAAGAGGTATGCGTGGTGTTGCCCCCTCCCACGTTTATTCCAGGGTTTATACACACCTTAAAAGAGGTATGCGTGGTGTTGCCCCCTCCCACTTTTAATTCCTCATTAAATTCCTCATTAAATTCCTCATTAAGTTACTTATTAAATTACTTATTAAATTACTCATTAAATTACTCATTAAATTACTTATTAAATTACTCATTAAATTACTCATTAAATTACTCATTAAATTACTCATTAAATTACTTATTAAATTACTCATTAAATTACTCATTAAATTACTCATTAAATTACTTATTAAATTACTCATTAAATTACTTATTAAAGTTACTCATTAAGTTACTCATTAAATTACTTATATAGTTTCAGCATTGTATTGATTGCTGAAATATTCCAGGGTTTATACACACCTTAAAAGAGGTATGCGTGGTGTTGCCCCCTCCCACTTTTAATTACTCATTACATCGTTTCCATTAAAAAAACATCGCTTCTACTGCTCCAGCCGCAGCATTTGTCACTTTGTTTGCTCATCCGCATGACCAAAACGAAATAAAGGGAGCTCAACCATTACACAGCGCTTTTAATGGCACATGCCATAGAAACTCAACGCAATTTCGACTCGGCCAGCAAACGAGCAAATTTTGCAGGATGTTAACTGGAATTAGTCGTGAAAATATATCCAAAATACACAAAAATACACACCCACACAAATAAACAACATTTATTCCGTTCAACAGAACAAACATTTCCTCTATCATGACATGCATGTCTTCAAAATTATATGACCAAGAGAAAAAGTAAAATTAATTAAAAACTGCGGGCAGTGATGATCCGGGGACCATACCGCTCCATCCTGATTGGACGAGTGCATGCTAGAGTCGTTAACAACGACAGTCCAGATCCGATTGTTCAAAATTTCAACTCAATCGATCGAAAAATGAACGCAGGGATGCATTTTAAAGGTGCAGTGGCACTAACTGAGTTGCCACGAATATGGCCACGAAATTGCCAATATGGCCATCACAAAATATTTTCCTTAATCAATTGGCTCATAGCATAACCAATCTGCAAGTATTTCATCCGAAGATGTATCTCTGAGGACTTTTAATTAAATAAGTCATTTATAAATCAACGAGTTAATTTATTAAATGATTAATCAATAAATCAAAATTTTCCTTGACAGCCACATCACTTGGTCAGTGTCATGTCCAAATATCAGCTTCCTTACTCAAAAGGTGCCTGAGTTAATGTAATGTAATTACTGTAATAAGATTACTGCAATTACTGTAATGATTACTGTAATTACTGTAATTACCGGAACTGTAATTACTGTAATTACCTCAGGTAATTACTGTAATGTAATTACTGTAATTTAATAAGAAATGTAATTAATTAAATAAGTACTTCATTAATCGCTAATAATTAAATAACTCGTGAATTCTTATCCGATTTACTTAACATTTGAGTGTCCCCAAAACGTTGGAGCAAAACGTTGCAACAACGAAAGTGAAACGTTGTAGCGACGTTGTGGAAACGTCAGCAAAACACAACATTTGAATGTTCCCAAAACGTTGGAGCAAAACGTTGCAACAACGAAAGTGAAACGTTGTAGCGACGTTGTGGAAACGTCAGCAAAACACAACATTTGAATGTTCCCAAAACGTTGGAGCAAAACGTTGCAACAACGAAAGTGAAACGTTGTAGCGACGTTGTGGAAACGTCAGCAAAACACAACATTTGAATGTTCCCAAAACGTTGGAGCAAAACGTTGCAACAACGAAAGTGAAACGTTGTAGCGACGTTGTGGAAACGTCAGCAAAACACAACATTTGAATGTTCCCAAAACGTTGGAGCAAAACGTTGCAACAACGAAAGTGAAACGTTGTAGCGACGTTGTGGAAACGTCAGCAAAACACAACATTTGAATGTTCCCAAAACGTTGGAGCAAAACGTTGCAACAACGAAAGTGAAACGTTGTAGCGACGTTGTGGAAACGTCAGCAAAACACAACATTTGAATGTTCCCAAAACGTTGGAGCAAAACGTTGCAACAACGAAAGTGAAACGTTGTAGCGACGTTGTGGAAACGTCAGCAAAACCCAACATTTGGATGTTCCCAAAACGTTGGAGCAAAACGTTGCAACAACGAAAGTGAAACGTTGTGGCGACGTTGTGGAAACGTTAGCAAAACCCAACATTTGAATGTTCCCAAAACGTTGGAGCAAAACGTTGCAACAACGAAAGTGAAACGTTGTAGCGACATTGTGGAGACGTTTTACAACAACATTATTTCAATGTTGCAGGAAAGTAATGTGAAAAACGTTCCCAAAAATGTTCTCTCTTTTTCTGTCTCTCTCTGTCTATCTCTCTCTGTCTGTCTGTCTGTCTCTCTCTATGTGTCTGAATATCATCTTTATCTCTGTTTGTCTCTATGTCTCTCTCTCTTTCTTTCTGTCTCTCTCTCTCTGTCTGTCTCTCTTTCTCACTTTCTGTCTCACTCTGTCTATCTCTCTCTGTCTGTCTGTCTCTCTGTCTGTCTGTCTCTCTCTGTCTATCTCTCTTTCTCACTTTCTGTCTCTCTCTGTCTATCTCTCTCTGTTTGTCTGTCTCTCTCTATGTGTCTGAATATCATCTTTATCTCTGTTTGTCTCTATGTCTCTCTCTCTTTCTTTCTGTCTCTCTCTCTCTGTCTGTCTCTCTTTCTCACTTTCTGTCTCACTCTGTCTATCTCTCTGTCTGTCTCTCTCTCTGTCTGTCTCTCTCTGTCTATCTCTCTCTGTCTGTCTCTCTTTCTCACTTTCTGTCTCTCTCTGTCTATCTCTCTCACTTTCTGTCTCACTCTGTCTATCTCTCTCTGTCTGTCTGTCACTCTCTCTGTCTGTCTCTCTCTGTCTATCTCTCTCTGTCTGTCTCTCTTTCTCACTTTCTGTCTCTCTCTGTCTATCTCTCTCTGTCTGTCTGTCTCTCTCTGTGTCTGAATATCATCTTTATCTCTGTCTGTCTCTATGTCTCTCTCTTTCTTTCTGTCTCTCTCTCTCTGTCTGTCTGTCTCTCTCTATGTGTCTGAATATCATTTTTATCTCTGTTTGTCTCTATGTCTCTCTCTCTTTCTTTCTGTCTCTCTCTCTCTGTCTGTCTCTCTTTCTCACTTTCTGTCTCACTCTGTCTATCTCTCTCTGTCTGTCTGTCTCTCTCTCTCTCTATGTGTCTGAATATCATCTTTATCTCTGTTTGTCTCTATGTCTCTCTCTTTCTTTCTGTCTCTCTCTCTCTGTCTGTCTCTCTTTCTCACTTTCTGTCTCACTCTGTCTATCTCTCTCTGTCTGTCTGTCTGTCTCTCTCTATGTGTCTGAATATCATCTTTATCTCTGTTTGTCTCTATGTCTCTCTCTCTTTCTTTCTGTCTCTCTCTCTCTGTCTGTCTCTCTTTCTCACTTTCTGTCTCACTCTGTCTATCTCTCTCTGTCTGTCTGTCTCTCTCTCTCTGTCTGTCTCTCTCTGTCTATCTCTCTCTGTCTGTCTCTCTTTCTCACTTTCTGTCTCTCTCTGTCTATCTCTCTCTGTCTGTCTGTCTCTCTCTATGTGTCTGAATATCATCTTTATCTCTGTCTGTCTCTATGTCTCTCTCTCTTTCTTTCTGTCTCTCTCTCTCTGTCTGTCTGTCTGTCTCTCTCTATGTGTCTGAATATCATCTTTATCTCTGTTTGTCTCTGTCTCTCTCTCTTTCTTTCTGTCTCTCTCTCTCTGTCTGTCTCTCTTTCTCACTTTCTGTCTCACTCTGTCTATCTCTCTCTGTCTGTCTGTCTGTCTCTCTCTATGTGTCTGAATATCATCTTTATCTCTGTTTGTCTCTATGTCTCTCTCTCTTTCTTTCTGTCTCTCTCTCTCTGTCTGTCTCTCTTTCTCACTTTCTGTCTCACTCTGTCTATCTCTCTCTGTCTGTCTGTCTCTCTGTCTGTCTCTCTCTGTCTATCTCTCTCTGTCTGTCTCTCTTTCTCACTTTCTGTCTCTCTCTGTCTATCTCTCTCTGTCTGTCTGTCTCTCTCTATGTGTCTGAATATCATCTTTATCTCTGTTTGTCTCTATGTCTCTCTCTCTTTCTTTCTGTCTCTCTCTCTCTCTGTCTGTCTCACTTTCTGTCTATCTCTCTCTGTCTGTCTGTCTCTCTCTCTGTCTGTCTCTCTCTGTCTATCTCTCTCTGTCTGTCTCTCTTTCTCACTTTCTGTCTCTCTCTGTCTATCTCTCTCTCTCACTTTCTGTCTCACTCTGTCTATCTCTCTCTGTCTGTCTGTCTCTCTCTCTGTCTGTCTCTCTCTGTCTATCTCTCTCTGTCTGTCTCTCTTTCTCACTTTCTGTCTCTCTCTGTCTCTCTCTGTCTGTCTGTCTGTCTCTCTCTATGTGTCTGAATATCATCTTTATCTCTGTCTGTCTCTGTCTCTCTCTCTTTCTTTCTGTCCCTCTCTCTCTGTCTGTCTCTCTTTCTCACTTTCTGTCTCTCTCTGTCTATCTCTTTCTTTCTTTCTCTCTCTCTCTCTCTCTCTTTCTCTCTTTCTCTCTCTATGTGTGGTTCTCTCTCTCTGTCTATCCAAATATCATCTTTAAGCTAATGTCCTTTACTGGGACAAGCAATCTCATAGCGATTTTATATTATAATAAATAGTATTTCATTTCTCTTGAAGCAATCCAGCCCCAACTTTCTTTGGAAGTCTTTTGCTGTCTGTCTCTCTCTCTCTGTCTGCCTGTGTCTCTCTCTGTCTGTCTCTCTCTCTGTCTGTCTATGTCTCATAATCACCAAACAAGAACAGTACACATTTCCTGTAATTATCTCTCATAATCAGGATAAATTTGGAACAGCCCTTAAACTAACACCAAGCAGATCAATTTTTATATTTAGGTTGAGGTTTCACACAAACTGGTTAACCAAATAATACAGAATTATTATTATTATTATTATTATTTTTCAAAAGCACTTGTTCACCAATTTCCCCAAATTTCAGCTTCCTAGCTCAAAGGATGGCTAAGATATCGCGCAGACGAACAAACACACAACTAGAACGACGCTCAGTAGAGCGCAAACCTCCGCCTTGGTGAACAGTTTATGTTTTGTATCCCACTGATAGGCCGGATCTGGATTCGGACCTGAACCAAAATGTAATCGGCGTGTTCTTGTCACCTCCCCAACTCATCCACCAGGTTCATTCATTCATCCATAACTTTTTTTAATATATGAATAATATTAAAATAATAACATTAATAAGTATATTATGTTAAATATAATGTATATCGCTTTTCACCCGATCTCTTGATGGTGAAGAATCACTTTAAACAATTCTCGTAGCCGGATTCGAACCTGGGTCTTCACCAAAATCCAATCATTTCGTCCGTGTCACCCATGCTATCTGTCTGACAAATTTCGTCAAATTTGTCTAAATCCGACCAGTCGTTCCAAAGATATAAGCCGTTTTGTCGCAATACCATAAATTGGAATGAGGTAAAAATATATATATACACAAAGAATTAAGTTAAGCACCCCCCCCGTTTTTTTACAACCTCGCACATTACAAGTTTGTTGTCGTCAAAACAGTGTAATATACCCATGATATTGCTATATTTTCTGGAGAAGTGATATTATGGTCACATAAAAACATAACAATCATGCCGTTTTCAATATTTTATTCTGAATAATTTAAGGTGAAATTTTTTGGGAATTTTAGGCATATTTTCACCTCAATTTAAGTATGGAGCTATAGGTCCATCACGGACAGTGTGGATGACGTTTATGTTTTCTAACGTACAGTCATTGTTCTGAGAAGACCTCTAGCGATCTTTGCGTCAATAACGTGTGTAGGACCCACGTGATCGGATCACTGACTCAACCAATCACTTTTTTTCACTTTGATCACTCAATTTCTTCAATGGATAATTGCTAATGTCATACCAATCATTATTTGATCTCACATACCTTAGAATATATGCCAATGTATACATATACACAAAGAATATATATTAGGGGGTGCTTACCTTAATTCGTTGTGTAGGGGTGCTTAACTTAATTCTTTGTGTATATATAAATATAATTCCATTTCCCGGCTCCCTGTCGCACGCCGAGCAAGTCGCGTGCTTTGAACAAGTGCAAAAAAAAAACAAAAAAAAACTACTTTACACGTGTACGGGTGTGTAAACGAGTGTACCGGCCTTACACGACTTGGAAGCAAATGGTCGCATGGTGCACGCATGCTCCGTTTGCTCCCAGGTCACAGTAAGGCCCTTAATGACCAGCGCCGACCTGGTGCATTTTATTTAGACAGCGCAAAAATACGTATTTACAGAAATCATTTAGAAAAACACGAATAATAGCTACAGTCGTTTATCGAAGTACCATTCGTGATGGGTCACGCCACCTATATCGCGGCATCGGTGCGCAAGGAACCCCCAGGACCACCTCCTCCCCCATGTATGTACAAAACTATTCCCAAGTTCGTAAATCATATTGGTCAAAAACAAGACACACTCACCTTTTAAAGACTTGTTTGTGTACAATTGATGTCAGCGGTGCCTCCAAATTGTAGGGGAAGTAGTGGGGGAGACTCAAGACTCCAATGACCGGACACAGGTTTTACAAAAGGTCTGGTTTATTAACTGGTTATTCACTTCATTCCAATTACCAAATAATACCGCTTAATTCAATGGACCAGGTTAACTCTTTTCGCATGGTCCTTCTCGTTCGGCCGATGTTCCTCTGCCACTCCCGTCGGGCAGAGGGTCTGATGATGAGTGCTCGTCCGTTCCGTCGGTCAGAGCTTCTGGTCACAAGTCCCCTTGACTCAACGTTTGCTCTGGTTTATATGGACAAACTAGAGTTAATCCCCTGTCCGCTGAATGTTAATCCTTTCTCCGCTAATGCCCCGAGGTCATGCATGCACCAAGTCCTGGCATCAGCTCGCTCCCCCCCTGCTGCGAGTTCCGTTTACCAAACGATAGGGGGGTGCTCCAGCCAGGGGCTGTGACCAGGTGGACAAGAGATTACCATGTGCGTGCACATTCTTGGCATCCATTTACGAAATCGTTACCAGTCTTTACTCAATAAGTTACACTGAGTTACACTTCCACAGGGGATTGGGGATAGTTGGGGAGTATTGGGGAAATAGGGGAATATTTACAAGCGGATACGGATGGAGGCCAAATCCCATATCCGCAACATTGCACCCTTCTCTACCTCGGGGCGTCCCGACCCGATAAATTTTTACCTACGTTAGTGTGGCACTCAGATGTAGTTCCCTCTACTATTAACTCAACCCTGAGTGCGACAGTTTTACAGATGTTCACAAATGAGTAAATATGTCCCCCTGTGACGTTGCACCCTTCTCCTCACAGAAACACACCCACAGGATAACCGAATCGCGGAAAGAATCCTCAAACTAAACATACAGCCGGTAGGGAGCATTATTTACACAAGACTACACTGATATTTACACTACGATCCAGGACCTGTTTTTGGAGGAACACATGCAGATGTTATGCATAGAGAGAGAGCACGCATGCCAGCATCGATACACCAACCCACGAGTGCTCTGTGGCCTTACGGCCTTTAATAATGTGCAGAGCACCCCATCCAAGCACCAAAAGCACCACCCCATAACACAGTCAGCACCATCCGGTGCACCAATAAAGTGTTCGATAGTCACCGGTGGTGTCGCAGCCGGCCGATGTTCTGCCGCTGGTCTTGCCTTCATGGAGCACTTGGCCTTCTAGCTTCCTTAAAAAATAAAGAAAGGCGCCAACCGCGTCCATTTCTGAATTGTGGCCGTCAGGGGGCCAACTAAAAGTGGTTCACCTGTATGGCATAGGTGCCACGTTGACCCATAGGTCCATCAACGGGTGGTGCTTGCCCGCAAAAGAACTGCGGTCCATTGTGGGCGGCCACAAAAATTGCGGTCCATATGGTGTATCGATCCAGGCAGCAAGCAGCGAAAGTACAGGCCCACAACTGCGGAGCCAGCACCTCTCTCTCCTCTCTCTCTGCCCCAAAGCCAGATCCTCGGAGGTGGGAGACAAAAAAAGAAGACAAGTGAGTAAGGTGGTAAGGGCGCAAAAGTGCACGCAATACAAGATGATGCACACTGGGGGCACATGGGAACCAGGTGAGACAGGTACGTTCCTACCGTACGCCCCCCCCCCCCCCACCAGGTAACCTACATTGCCCCTCCCTTACCCCTTACTGTATCCACAAACACAACACTACCCATAAACATCTACTTTACAAATCAACAAACGTCCCTACTGTCTTCCCCGTTCCTCCCATAAACCAAATTCGTCTTCTCTCCCTCCTAACCAATCAAATTTGCCATTTCCAACTCTCATCAAAATTTGCCATTTCCAATTCAACATCAAAATTTGCCATCACCAATTCATCATCAGTCCCTCCTAGGGAGGGAGAGATGGAATCACCCCAATGTCTCATCCACGTCGTGATGCGTCTCACCAATCCACACAGCAATTCTCATTTCCTGCACACAGAACAAAGAAAACACAGGTGTGGAGTCATCATCATCACCACAGGTAAGTGGCTGCGTATGGTGCGACAGGTTCATCAATCCTAACTATTTCCTAAATGACTTTAACAACTTTACATTACCCGGGGTCTTTCTCCTGCCAAACCATTGGCCCTCTTACACTATGGGTTCTAAAAACCAATTCCCATTGACCAAACTGTGGTGCCTCTCAATTTGGGGTCTCACTCCCCCGATTCAACACTCGGTGCTCTCGCACAATTTCCGGGCTGTGACGTGTAGCTCTCCCAGCAGGTCTACCCACCTGCACACCTCCACCACTGTAGTTGCCTCCGAGCTTACCTGCTCCTTACCCTAACCTATCTACCTGGGGAAGGCCCTCTGGCGCTCTCCCCACTCGGTGCCCTCTCTGGCACTGGGCTACCCGGGTCCGTCCTCCGGATCCCCAGGCCCCATTGACACTAACGGCTCCCAGAGCCCACCTGCGGCCTCACCTGGCCGACATCCTCACAGTGGTGGAGTGCCCAAACAACTACACACACTAACAGGCTACACGCCCAGCCATTTCCACAACACTAATGCACCCATCCACAATACCATTCTGCAACCGCACCACAAATGCCAATATCCAACCACAATTTACCTATACCCTCTACCTAACACTTACACTACCCGCCCCGGGTACTCGTGAAAGGGGTCCACTCTTCCCCCATCCACACCTTCGCACCATGCACACCACTCCGTACCACTTACTCCAACTCTCTCCACACCACTCACTTGCACACCTGTGCTCTCACACCTGGTGCCACCTGCACCCTTCTCTCCCCAAGCGCATTCGCGCTGATCCACAACACTCACTACTCATCCACTGCTCCACACACCTGTCCAGTTCTCACCCAGCATCATCTCATCTAACTACTCCCCTCTGAAACTTGCGCTTCCCAGTCGTCCCTTTAAACTATTGCGCTCCCTCGTCATTATCATCCACACTAATCTACCTGCGTCCCCACTACAGGTATCAGTCACTATCTAAACCTTAGCGTCACCTAAAGTCATCTTCGCTAGATCCCTATCAATATAACCTAACCCACCCGGGCTAGTTTTCACTGCCATACACCCCATAAACTATAGCGCATTTGCCCCACTTTTGTGAGGGATGACAGAGTTGCCATCCCACCACATCGGGCATCTCCCACTACCAATTTTGCACATCAAATTTCAACAAATCAAAAATTTGCCAATCACTGCCCATCATCTGCCAATCATTACTGCCAATCCCTTGCCAATCATCAAATTTTGTTTTTCTCTAATTTTGGGTCCAAAACACTAACCTCATCACCCAGTCTACTCACTAATGCCTCTCGGTGCGCCAATTCCTGTCCAAAGCCCGGCTTCGTACAGCCAAGCCATGAATGCGGGTTGTTTGGTGCCAGCGGCTGGATACGTCCCGCATTCGGGGCAGGGACGGGGGCTTACCCGGCCCGAGACCCCACGCACCACCTTGGCGTGGAGCCATCCAATGTCCCGACCTCGACCTGCCGGCACGTCTCAACAGAAAGTGGTCGCCATGACGACCCTTCCTATCGGGCTGCCCGCTCCGCCTAGTGGAGCACGGACGCGGCCGTTCCACGCGAGGCCCAGCGTGGATCGCGCACGGCGGTCCTTTCGAACCCGCCGTGGCTCGGATCCCCGCTGGTTCTCGCGGCACGCGAAGCCCGGCACGCACCGAGGGCCCGCTTCGGCTAAAAGTCGACCTAACCTCTAACCCGGTTACCGTCGATGCCTCACCTGGATGCTTACAAGCATATGCTACCCCTTTCTTGCTCATACATGCCGTTCCCATGTTCCTCGTACCTTTCCTTACACACCCAGGTACTCTCATTCCGCTCACCGACTTGGTCACACACCTGACCACCGAACACCTTGGCACACATTCGTCGCTCGCACACCTCACCAACACACCTCTTCGCGCCCCCTCCTCGGTCACCTCCTCTGTGACAATCACAGGTGTGCTCTCACTCGCACACCCAACCACGTGCCTCACTACCAATTCCAGCGTGCATTCCCACTCACGCTCTACCATTCCAGGTGTGCATCCTTCCATTCCAGGTGTACATCCTCGCTCACCTGTCACAACCAACTCACGCTCCTTGTCACTCTCACTATTTTCACCTCCATTCTTGACAACGCACTCACCCTTACTCTCGACAGCGCACTCTTTCCCCATGCACCTGTCCGTCACACATCTTTCTCGCACACCCTCTCCCGTTACATCCTCTGTAACACTCACCACAGGCGTGCATTCTTCCTTGCCTTTGACAGCGCACTCTTTCCCCATGCACCTGTCCGTCACACACCTTTCTCGCGCACACTCTTGCGCACACTCTCCCATCACACCCTCTGTAACACTTACCACACCGCGCTTCCATGTGCTCCCTCGCACACGCGCTACGACCGACTCACTCTCGCCAGCACACTCACTCCTCGGCGTGCACTTTTTCCTCACACACCCCAGAGTCGGACTTTCTCGCACACCTCCTTTTTCGCACACCAGACCTGTCGCACACTTCACCAACGGCCTCTCACGAGCACCCGGGTCCATCTCGACCCCCAAACTTCTTAAATCACCTGGCGCATCATACGCACGACCATATTGGTCACCACTTACACCGGGTCCTCTTCCTCTTCGCTTCTCCTCCATCACCTGCGAATCCCTCATCCGGTTAATGAGCACATCATCACGATCCGAACACAGACTTCGGACCAATTCTTTTATCTCCTCTTTTATCTCTTTCTTATCCCCTCTCCGTCGCTTCTTAATTTCGCTCACCCCTTCTTCCACTTCTTCTAATTTCTGCTTCACCTCTTTTATTCCCCGGTACGTCTCCTCAAGCTCGTCCTCCAAGGCTACCTTGACCGTTTCCATGTGCGTCCTCACCTGCCGGTCCTTCGTCTCCATTACCTCTGTCACCTCGTCCAACCTCGTGGTCAGTCCCTCACGTACCATCTGACATTCCCTCTTCGTCGCTATCAAGTCATCTTTTAGTTCTTTCTGTGTCACCTTTAACCCTCCTAGTACCGCAGTGTTCCTTTGTACCTGCTCCGTTAGTCCTTTTTGTCCCTCCGTCAGCTGTTCCACCTCCTGCGTCAGGTCCTCTATGCCCCCTTGTAACTTTACAGTCCCCTTTCTCACCTCCTTCTCCATGTGCTCCTCACAGTGCCTCACCTCCTCGCGCACTCCTCCGACCTCCTCACTCACCCCTCTTCTGATATCTTCTCCCATCACTTGCATCTCCTGCCCAGATGCCACCCTCATCTGCTCCATTTCCTCCCTGTGAGCATCCAGTTTAGTTTCTACCCCAATTCTGACCCCCTCTATCTGCTGCCCCATTTGTTTAACTTCCCTTTCCGCTTGGTCCCTCATGTCCCTCAATTTGCCTTCCATACTATTTTCTAACCCCTCTAACCCCTTTTGCATCCCTTCCATTTGATTCTCTTGAGCGGCCATTCTGTTTTCTACCCCCGTTAACCCATTCTTTACCTCTTTTATCCCATTGTCTAACCCCTCACCGGTACCCCTCGCTTCGTCCCTCATTACCCCCATTTGGCCCTCCAATCGCTCACCCAATCGCTCACTATCAGCCCTCATTTGCTCACTATCAGCCCTCATTTGCTCACTCTGAGCATCCATCCGATTCCCCATTTGTCCCATAAGGGCCCCCATCATTCTGTTTTCCATTTCTTCATTATTCTTGTCCATAAGGGCCTTCATTTGCATAAAAAAAAGGTTCAAATCTACCAGCGGCGCTACCACGGTCGCGGGCGCGGTCGCCGTGGCCATGTGCGAGGCGCCATTTTGCGCGCCCGTAACCTCGTGCGCGACGACGCCATTTTGCGACCCTGCTACCCTCACTGCTTCGCTCTCCTCATGTCCCTCAATTTGGTCCTGGATCGACCCTGCCTCACTCTCCTCTACCGGAACCCAGCCGTCTTGGTCTGCCATAGCGCGACTTTCAAAATTCGGGTTTTTTTTTTTTTTTTTGTAAAACACAATTAAATTTCACCGTCATAATTTCGAGCGCGTGAAACGCGCTCCGGGACCGATCCCACTTCCCGACACCAATTGTTACGGACACGACTTAGATGTTATGATGGGCCGAGCGGAATGGCCGCCGTGTTCGCACAGTTTACCCGATTACACTCGAACGTTGGCCGAATCGCGCTACGCTAGATCAATGAAGGAAAGGAAACAACGGCTGGGTTAAATGACACGACACAAGGGGTACTGTTCTCAAGACCTCCGGAGGAGGATATAATATGGTTATGCAGAACGTTTAGATTACACGGCACAGAGGTACAGCACAGAAAGATGGGCACTTATACACGGTCTTATCTTATTCCCGACAGACCACAGACAAACGGGACAAGACTGACTCACACAGGGATTGATGGCAAGGAAGGGCAGGCAGTCGATAGCTCAAGGTGCACCTTGGCTCAGGGGCAGAATCGACCCGGTCCGGTCCAGAGAGGCGGGAGGTATCTCTCAGCGCTAGGAGGTGGCGTCCTTTTGTCTTCGTAGCTGAGCCGCATCTGACGTCACCTCCGTCTTCCTGCGCATGTCCAGCGGGGAGTGACACGCCCACGGCTCGTTAGCTCCGCCCCAGATGGAATCGGTCCGCCGCTTCTTATTGGGTGCGGGGGGTTACCGGGCTCCGCCCTTGACGAGGAGCTGACAGTGAGCCCCTGCGTGGTAACCCCGTCGGAGCACATGCTCAATGGCGGCTAACCAAGCCGGAGTGAGGACGCACACTCCCCGCGCCGCCGCCGCGCCGCCGCCGCTATTGTTGTTGTTGGTGTTGTTGTTCCATGAGGAAGAGATGCGGGGAGGTATTGGGAGGTCCTAAACTTACTAATGGTGCCATACAATCACATTCTGGTGCAACGAAGAGTCAGAATTAATGGAAACGAGTCCTTAACTGACATAGACTAAGAATAACTAGCAAGATGTCCTATAGTTGTCTACGTGAGATGCGGTGAACCTGGGCACGACATTTAATGGGGGAAAAAGGGGAAGGTTGGGGCTACAGAGTGTTGTTTACAGACAATGGGACTAGGGAATGGGGGATTGGGGATAGTTGGGGAGTATTGGGGAAATAGGGGAATATTTACAAGCGGATATGGATGGAGGCCAAATCCCATATCCGCAACAATATAAACATCTGTTGAATCATATCACACGCAAATCATCAAAATCTAAACAGTATCTTTAGAATTTCAATAAAAGCCACATCACTGTTCATATCGATAAATATTATTCCATCGTGTTTCAAATCGTGATCGATACACTATGATCGTGAATCGTGATCGATAATCATGTTCACATTCGCTATGTCGTATGTACTCCCGATACGTGTAACTGTACCAAATCAACAGTTGAAGGATTTTGAGCCGATAGCTGTTACGGCCTTGGCAAGATCGATGGAGACAGCGATCTGTTAGCGATCGATGGAGACAGCGATCTGTTAGCGATCGATGGAGACATGTTGCTTTCCCGGGTGCAGCCGTTTGTGCGTCGTCACAATCTTACTATAATTCACCAAATGTCTGTCTGTCTGTCTGTTCGAAGGTACCGTAAAAACTGCTGAACCGATCGAAACCTGAGATAAACCTGAGACAAACGATAAACAATCCTGAGAATGCTGGAGACTAAAGCTGAAATTGGGAAAACTAAATAGCCTATTTTACTCCTGGGGATCCCAGGATTACCCACCGAAAATATCGTTTCGATCGGTTCAGCAGTTTTTGAGGTACCTTCAAACAGACAGACAGACAGACATTTGGTGAATTATAGTAAGACGTCACAAGGAGAACAATGAACGTCATGCAAACGCGAATGTTATGCGGGAGTCCAAACCTGAGAATGCTGGAGACTAAAGCTGAAATTGGGAAAATGAAATAGCCTATTTTACTCCTGGGGATCCCAGGATTACCCACCGAAAATATCTTTGCGATCGGTTCAGCAGTTTTTACGGTACCTTCGAACGGACAGACAGACGGACATTTGGTGAATTATAGTAAGATGTATTATAACCATGGTGATAAAAGTTTGCGAAAAAAAAAAAATACATCATCAGTCACGTGCGTAGGAAGGGTGTAGCTGCCAGAGAGAGGGTACAATGTCAAGCTTCTCGATTGATTCTGGGCCTAGCAGACTAATCAAAGAACGTTTGAAGGTGACAGGACTTCATACATTATGAAGGAGGTGATTTATGAAGGTATCTGATGGAGATGTTTAAGAGAATGAAGTGCGTGGACAAAATGCAGGTGTAGTGCAGTTTTTCAGCAGAGTGGACAATGTTAGGACCAGGTGCCACAGCTTGAGGGTAAAGAAGATGAGTTAGCAGTTTTAAACGTTTCAGGCAAGGGTCTTTCAATCGGAGAGTGGTTAATACATGGAAAGGTCATGTAGTGGGTGAATATACATTTAAAAGGGAATTATATAGGTACCTGGATGCATTAGAGATAGGGGGTATGGGGATATTAACAAGAATAAGTATCTGTTGTGTGGAGGCTTTACAATCATGTCATTTGCTCGGCTTGATCATATTGTTGCGGATCCCGGGTCTGTCGACGTACTAAGGGTGGGATAAAGACTCCGTTTTCCCACAGACACCGGATGGGCCGTCGACCGCAACGAAACTTGTGGTCGGCGAGTTGAGAAGCAACTTCAATTGCCAATCTCCCAATCAAGGGTCAAAGGGTTATCGGTCACAACCCAAATACCTTCAAGACCACATGGCAGGGAAAACCGGGGATTGAACCTTTGCGTTCCCACACCTTATTCCAATCAAGTACGCTGAGCAGATCACACGGTGTGGGTCGTGATTTCCAAAGGTGGGCGGTCCGCTTCGAAAGTCCGCTTATCCGCTTATCCGCTGCAGCGGACTAGCGTTTTCGAAGCGGATAAGCGAATCGGAACAACCCCCGGAAACCGAAGCGGATAAGCGTAAGCGGACTACCGAAAAATTAAAGCGCATCGCGATTCGCCAAATCAGCTGTTAGCCTGAGCCGTTACTCTAGAATTGTGAATATTTATTTAAGTGAATAATAAGTGAAACCCTAACAACTCGGCTCTCGCCCAATCTCTTCCCGCTCGAGTTCCGTGATGCTTGGGTAACTCTATTTCTCAGGCATAACACGCCGCTCCCGAGCTCTGCCTCGGTCGAGCGCGTGTTCAGCTACGGGTCGGACATCCTCAGGCCTAAGAGGTCGGCCCTGGCTGCACCGAACTTCGAGGCCCTCGTCTTCATGAAGGGCAACCTCCAAATCCTCAAGAAGGCCCACGAGGTGGAGGAGGAAGACGAGGACTAGTCAACAGACTGCTAGTCTGTTGACTAGTAGACTCTCTTGTCAAAGAAAGGACGGGCAAATTGATTTTTCTTTAATGTAACTTGCATATATTAAAATTATATTTAAATTAACTGTAGAGTAGAGTAGAGTCGAGTGGAAAACTTTATTTCAATAAATTTTGAATAAATTTTATTTAAATAAAAATGTATATTTTTGATCTTAAAAGCTTTGTTTGTCTTTGTAGTCGTTAGAAATGGCTATTTAGGCTTAAAAAGCATTAAATTCCCTTTAGAAACGTCAAAAATCGCTTTAAAAACGTCGAAGCGCTTTAAAAAAATCGAATCGAAGCGGATAAGCGGTAAGCGGACTAAGATTTTCGGCCGCTGAAGCGGATAAGCGAATCGGACTACACGGGCTGGCGGAGCGGATAAGCGGTAAGCGGACTTAAAATTTTCCGAATCGCGCCCACCTTTAGTGATTTCATCCTGCGTGATCTACGGATGTAATCGAGCAACCGGATTTGGTTTCGAACGATGCTGGGCCAATGGATTAAAGGACGTACACAAGCAGGTCGAAAGGAAACAAAATGTCCACGTCTTTTATTTACAACAGCACAGAAAAAAGGACGAGAAGCAGACAACAATTCTTACCTATCTAAATCCCAACATCGGTGCCTTGCACACTCACACATGGGGTGAATCACACAC
This sequence comes from Myxine glutinosa, assembly GCF_964187855.1. Taxonomy (NCBI): domain Eukaryota; kingdom Metazoa; phylum Chordata; class Myxini; order Myxiniformes; family Myxinidae; genus Myxine; species Myxine glutinosa. Next base: position 113,716,811 of record NC_136262.1, read on the forward strand.
CGGTTAGACTCGTACCGTGCGGACGCTCACTCGAGTCCGGAAGTTCCCGCGTGTGGCACACGGTTCGATCCGGCAGGCAGCATGGAGGAGGATCACACGGAGGATGATCCGCCGCTTGAAGGTCAGGTTGGCACGGATGACGAACCATCTCGAGGAGGAAGGAGAAGCGCAGCACGGATGAACCAGCTCGAGGACGAAGGAGAAACGCAGCACGGACGACGAACCAGCTCGAGGACGAAGGAGAAGCGCAGCACGGACGAACCAGCACGTAGGACAGCCAGCTTGAAGGACGAACGAGGAGAGAGGGCTCGAATGACAATCGACACGGACCTTTATTGGGTGGAATGTCCTTCTAGAAGGTTCCACGGCCTCACATTGGCTGAGGTTCGTCACGTGCGGTCATTTACCCCCCCCCCCCCCCCCCCACCTCCTTCGGGAAGGTTCCACGACCTACCATCGGAAGGTTTTATGCCCCGCCTACCACTGTCGCGGTTGATCACGTGGACTGTTCTTCCCCGCGCACGAACCAACGTCTTCGTTCAACCATAGGAGGCCTAGGAGGGGGTTGGAATCCTGCCTAACTCAATGCATATCTGTTTTAATCACTACACAATGGGAAGGGAGATAATCTTTACATTTAATAAGAAATAACTGACTAATGCAGGCTACATGTTGGCGTGTAATTAACTCGAGGGGGTGTCCTTTATTGCAAAACCATAACAATATCTTCATAAATTTGTATTTATTACTTGGAGTTTGTAAAAGAGATATTGTACCTCCTGGGGTCTCCGACCACTCCGTAGCTCGAGCAGTTGTTCAACTTTCTAAAGATTTACAGGAAGTTCTCATTGGAACTTTAATAACGATTTACTTGAAGACTTCAATTTCAATCAAACTTTTGAATCTTTCTGGACAGATCTGCTGGAACAGAAGTCGAACTATTCTGCAAACCCACTGGTAGTGTAGCAGCATAGCAAACCTGTTGTGCATTTTGTGATACAAGCACCAAATTTGGCACAAATGTACATTAATATGTTGCGAACATTTTCAGATATTGGGCCACTTGAAATTCCGTAATTTTTTTTTTCAAATTTTTTCAAATTTCGTAATTTCAAATTTTTCGGTGACACCGTCACAATTTCGGTCTTCGAGGCCGGCCGATATAGTGGGGCGGCTTAGCCCAAATATTCAAAAGAATTGTGCATTTTGTGATACAAGCACCAAATTTGGCACAAATGTACATTAATATGTTGCGAACATTGTGTGGTCAGCAATGAAGACGGGAGTCTGAATTACATGTATGCAAAAGACCTTGTGAACCAGTGAAGCAAATACACGGGTAAGCATGAATTAAATCTAGGGCATGATATAATTTCCATGATGTTTACCTCTACACTCAATGGTGGAAGGAGGTAATGTTTTGATCCCAGCTTGTCTGTATGTCTGTTTGTCTGTTAGTCCACAAAATTCCAGACAAAGCTTGTAGTAGTGGTAGTTGTAGTGGTAGTGGTGATAACAGAAATTGTTATATAGAACTGAACTTATATTATTATTATATGCAGAAAATAACTTCATTTCTATATGCCCTGCAGTGGACAGGTTAATTGGTTTATGCACTGAAGGGGTCACCCTGGTGTGCACTGCTGTGTTCTGCCTCACTGAGTTGTTCAGGTATGATGTACTCAGCACAAGCTTCCGGTCGGCCCGGAGGTGGGGGTGCGGGGCCTGTCACGGAACGTCAAAACAAACGGCCTGCCGGGGCCGCCCAAAAGTCGGGCGTGAGGGGCGCGTCCACTAATGGAACGCCTCTCGCTTCCCAGATCGAGGGCCACGTGGTCAGGAGAACCTCGTCCCTTCCGGTCACACTTGGCCTATCGGCCGGCCTCGAAGACCGAAATTGTGACGGTGTCACCCGAAAAATTTGAAATTACGAAATTTGAAAAAATTTGAAAAAAAAAATTACGGAATTTCAAGTGGCCCAATATCTGAAAATGTTCGCAACATATTAATGTACATTCGTGCCAAATTTGGTGCTTGTATCACAAAATGCACAATTCTTTTGAATATTTGGGCTAAGCCGCCCCACTATGGTGTGGTGGGATGTCGTAAAAATAAATAAATGAATTCAAAGTGTACTGTCAGCAATATTGGAGCTTTTTTGAAAATAACTGATTGTGAAGCGACGTAATTACTGCAAGCAGAGATTTTGGATCTTCATAAGGCTATATTTGTGACAACAAAATAATAACGTACAAACAGCTTTAGCTGAGACGGTCCTTATTGAAATAAATAACAGAGGAATGCACGTTGTGCCTCCATTCGGATGAGGGTGCAGCACCTGGACGAGACGGATGTACCAACCAGGTATTTCTTTTCTTTGGAGCAAATGTCTTCCTGGCAAGCAGCTTTCTCAATTGTGATTGGCAGACTCATCCATCACTTTCTCCCAATCAGATATTAAACAACTTGTTAAGAAATATTTCTCTAAAATGTAGTCGATGGAGCATATCAATTCTGTTGGTGTCACCTCTATCTCCGTAGGCCGACCGGTGATATGTGAAGATGGGCATTCCCTCCCGGGAAGGACCCATTACTTTGGGAGAACTTGGTGCTGCCCTGCACAGCCTTGCTATTGGAAACGCCCCTAGTTTGGAGGGACTTACATATTAATTGTTTTTTTTATTTTTAAAGAATTAACACTTATTGGGTTCCAAACTCCTCAACACCTTGAAGACAAGCTGCCAGCTTGGAGAGCTTCCTCAGAGTTACCAACGAGCTATACTCACCCTCATCCCAAAGAAAGGACACTTGCTGTGTATTCAAAACTCTGCCCTATCTCCTTGTTATGCACGGACACGGATAGGTATTCTTGAAAGCCCTGGCATCACCACTCGCTCATCTATCCTTGTTGTTGAAGGAAGACCAATGTTATTGTGTCCCTAAACACACTCCATTTATGAAAACATCTGTTTGGTAAGATACATGATCGAACTGTGTAAGGAAAACCCTCAAGATTTGGGACTTCTCCTTGATCAGGAGAAAGCTTCTTATCATGTCGACCATCGGTAACTTTTTAAAATACTTTATTTTAAGAGATGTTTTCAGCTCTTATATTAAAATTTATGAAATTTCTTCTCTTATAAACCAAGTGGTTTGGACTTGGTTCGACCTTCATCTTTTATATTAAAATTCTTTATCGCGGGCAAAGCCGGTGTTGTGAATGTACGCGTACGTATTATGTTGAAAAACCAGATTTTGCTGGATCCTTTGAGAATTCCAAGCTTGGACGCACCAAATCATCAATGGAGGCCGCCATCTTGCAGATACGGAAGTATGCATAAAAAATTGAGAAAAAGTTCAATAGGAGTTTGTTTCACCCGTTCTTTTTTGATTCACAATCTTATGCACCTCTAATTTTTAATTAAAATACTTTAAGACCAACCTCGTTCCCCGGGCTCTGGTTATCTTCAACGAAAGTCGTCACCAAACACCGGAACCAATTAGATTCGAGTATTTGAAAAAACATTTCAAAAAAGCTTATTACCGCGTTTCGGAGGCTGAAAACGGCGTCAAATATTCTAAAATTGACGAAGAATTATTTTTTAGAAATCTCGCGGCCATAGGGGATAGTTTTTCACGGCCGGAAATATCCGAAGTTGAGACGGAATTCACCGAATTAATCAAGAAGTAAATTTTATAAATTTCAATCTCATCCAGAATGCAAATGGTGTCATTTTGAACTGGGTACGGTACCTACTACACCTACCTACTACTAACTACCTAACCTACTGATGCCATAGTGATGGGTAAAATAGTGGCAAGAGGCTTTGGCTTCGCCGGCTCATTGCGGCTTTGCAGTAGGATACTGATATTAATATCATCACGTCCGAGGCTCCGTTAACAGTATACCTGAGCGCTCGGACCTTTCGTCTTGGAATAAGGCCAAGGCTAAAGGGCCTTTGCTTCCCTTTCATGTATCTCTATATATAAAGGAGGAGTGTCTGTGTGTCTGTCTGGATGTCCGCTTATAACTCAAGAACTACACATCGGAGAAAAGTTTTAGACACAGATTCGGAATCAGCATAAAATCCTGGTGGTTATAGGCTACTTTTTATTTTAATATCGATGGTTTAAAAAACCGGGCCAGCTGCAATTCCATGGTGTAGTTTGTGGCAGCGCTATTGCCCCTTTCCGATCCCATGACGCATTGCGGTTCCGATTCGCGATAAGGTCTATGCGCTATCACCGACACTTTTCCACCTTTTCCATACCTTTTAATCAGATTTACCTTATCGTCCATCGTAACCACATTACGCTTGGAAACACTAGCATTATCTGTCTTCGGACCCATGGCTAACACAGACACAGTAAAGGAATACTGTATGTCGCCTGTTTTGAATGACAATCAGCAGTTGCGTGTACATACAGTATACTGTACGTACATATTTATATATTTTTAATGTGCTTTTTATTGTATTTTAAATTGTTTTTTTAGCTTCTTTTATTGTTAATTTATGTACTATTTTATTTATTTTAAATATATTTTTAAGGAAAACAAATGTTTTCATGTCCGTAGGAGTGACGTAATGTCGCACATAATGACGTTCGCTGCCCGGTCATGAAAGAAATTATGATTCTCTTGCCAAAGTGACATGAAGATCAGACAGTAAACCTCCCAACTGAGTTTCTCAGCAGTCGGGCTGTGGCCTCAAGTGGAATTGCAGCTACACTTCTTGAAGGAGGAAGGACAGCTCTGGCTGTGGCCTCAAGTGGAATTGCAGCTACACTTCTTGAAGGAGGAAGGACAGCACACTCAACTTTCAAACTGCCTTTGGATTTGACCAAGCAAGACACCCCAACCTGCAACATTAGCAAGAATTTTATTTTTTTGAACCACAAAAGATTGAAGCTCCACGAAGTCAAGAATGTGAAACTACGTGAATGTAATAAAATAAAAATATACATAAACGACACAGTTCTATGGAATTTTAAATCGATTCATTTTCACATGAAGAAAATGAGGCGCAGATGAAGAAGATGACTGCATCACCGGAATTCACCTCAGGTTTTTGGCGTATCTTTCAAGTTGTCGTGATTTTGTGAAAATCCTGAATATTCCTTTGGTTTTGTCGACACGTTTTGTTGAGAAGACGATCAACAAAACATTTTCCTTTTTCATTGACAGGTTACAAATGTGTTCTTGAATAGCCGAAATGTCGCGTTTTTTAATTCAAGTTGAATAGGTCTTGAGGCCTTTATTAATAATCTATATAATAATAGCGTAAGGACTCGACTTTGTTATCCCTTTTACGGCGCACCCAGTGACCCGATGCCCACGGCACTAATGGATTTACGATCTACGAACCGCGCTCTTTGTTTATCACGTGCAGCCATACTCGAAAAATCTGAATTAGCCGACGTTGGGGCCCAAAAGCATCCGATTAACTGCCGATACGACGCCACCTTAAGACGCCATCGTATTGGCGTCTGCTGGGCGAAGGCGAAGCAAGCCGTCCGCTGATTGGACAATCCAGAGCATGCATTTGTGCCGGTGTCGGCGATCGTTGTTCATATACGCACTCTTCATTCTCATCTTTCTTCCTAACTCTTACTCGGACAAGCAAATCCCCTATGCCATCCATAATGGTACACTCTATCCATACACCACATCCTCCCTTCCGTGGATGTTCCACGGGTTTCAGCTCGTTAGCAAGAATTCAGCAAACGCCAAGATCCTTCAACAGTGCAAAATCATCATCTGGGATGAGGCTACTATGAACCACAAACAGGCATTCGAAGCAGTGAACAGAACACTCCAAGATATTCGCAACAACAAGAAAATCATGGGTGGTGTGACAACTGTTCTGGCTGGAGACTTTCGTCAGACTCTCCCAGTCATCCAACGGGGCACAAGAGCAGATCAAGTCAAGGCCTGTATCAAGTCTCCTTATCTCCTCTGGCCACATGTGCAAAGACTTACCCTGAATACCAACATGAGAGTCCACCTTCTTGGTGACAACACTGCAGGGGCGTTCTCAAGCCAGCTTTTGAAAGTTGGCAATGGCCTATACCCTCAAGATGCATCAGAACAAATAATTCTACCATTTGGACAGTTTGTTGAAACAAAAGATGACTTGATCAAAAAGGTCTTTCCCAATATGGAGACCCAGTTCCAGGACTCATCATGGCTTGCCGAAAGAGCCATTTTGGCCCCCAAGAACAATGCTGTTCAAGAGATCAACAATTTGCTCCTCCACCAACTTCCCGGTCATGAAAGAAATTATGATTCTCTTGACAAAGTGACAGATGAAGATCAGGCAGTAAACTTCCCAACTGAGTTTCTTAACAGTCTTCAGCCTCAAGGACTCCCAACACACAGGTTGATTCTCAAGGTGGGAGCACCAATCATGCTTCTAAGGAATCTTGATCCACCAAAGCTGTGTAATGGAACACGATTGACAATCCAGCAAATGATGCCGCATGTCCTAGAGGCAACCATCCTCTCAGGACAATACAGAGGAGAGAAAGTATTCATTCCAAGGATACCACTTATTCCACCTGACCTTCCATTCTCCTTCAAGAGGATTCAGTTCCCCATCAGGCTATGTTTTGCTCTGTCCATCAACAGGGCGCAGGGGCAATCAATGAAGGTTGTAGGCCTGAACTTCACAGAACAAGTTAGTGTTTGCCCATGGCCAGCTGTACGTGGGCTGCTCGAGGGTTGGAAAACCAAGCAGTCTTTATGTCTTGGCACCAAGTAAGAAAACCAGAAATGTTGCAAACCCAGAGGTTTTGAGAAATTGAAAATTGAAAAAACGTCATGTAGGAAATGTACTGTGATATTGCTCTAAAATATACATGTTCTTTTCATCATATATTTGTATTATTCTTATTCAACCCGGGCGAAGCCGGGTACCTAAGCTAGTCTTCTATATAAGAGAGACGGCGTGTGTGTGTGTGTGTGTGTGTGTGTGTGTGTGTGTGTGTGTGTGTGTGTGTGTGTGTGTGTGTGTGTGTGTGTGTGTGTGTCGCCATTTTTCTAAGAGATGGCTGAACGGATCTCCGTCAAACTTTCAGCGGTTCATCAGTGAGTGCTTGGGAGTGTTCTGGGCAAAAAAACTTTTAGAAAAAAAAAAGTTCGTTTTTTTGGATTTTTTTTTAAAATCGCTCTTTAGTGCATAAGCCTTTTTGATTGACAGTTATATACAAGTACACATTCGCATAAATAAATACAAAACAATTACCAGACATTTGAACACAAATAACCAAACAATACTGGAAGCGGTCCACATGTTCAACAAATATGATGTTCCACATGATGTCCAACCTCCCACCAACCTGTGGAGAGATTTGCATGCAGCTCCTGGACCAAATGGTTGCCAAGCACCATTTTGTGTTCTCCACAGATTGCTACCAGCCAGATTCCATCAAAGCCCAGGAGAGGCTCAGGCGCGGCTCTACTGAGAAGTACATAATTGATGGTCCAAACACCCGCAGGCCCTATGACTTTAAGTCATTCCTTGGCAATGAGCTAAACTAGAAGCAGCTATGTGACCTGCTTCTCAAGGTCTGGGGGAGCAATGCGGCAGCATCCCGGATTGAGAAGAGCATGAAAGCAGTGGTGTGTGTTGACGGGAGATCCTATGACTTAACATCAACAAATGTAAAAGTAAGTTGACAGAAGATGCGTGACTTAAGCAGTCACCCTATACACAATGCTTTGAAATACATCTTTAGACTCTACAATACTAGATAGACCAAATGGCTCTTGAAATGTGAATATTTTCGACTTCACACATGTACAATTGCAGACCATATTTGGGCTCTTAAACATTTTAAGTCATGCAGTTTTTGTCATATGTATTATTTGTTACACTGTGTAGTAGTATTTAGTTTCTTTATTTGTTACAGGTGCAGACTTCTGAGATCTACGAACTGCGGTCCAACCAGGAGGAGACAGACAGCCGTATTGTCCTGTACCTCCACCAGGCTGTCAAATGGGGGTACAAGTCCTGTGTGGTGAGGACACCTGACACAGACATTCTGATGATCCTCCTCTACCATACCAGCAGGATCAACCTCTCCATCTACCTTGACCACGGCTCTGGCAAACATCGCACACTCATAAATGTGACGGACTGTATGAATCACTGGGCCCTGACTACTGTAGCACCCTGCTGGGATTCTATGTATTTACTGGGGAGGACTGTACCAGCGCTTTTAAAGGCAAAGGCAAGGTGAATCCCCTGAAGAAGCTGCAGAAGAATCCCAAACTCCACAACGCTTTCAGGCAGCTTGGTGCAGACTGGCTGGTCACAGATGAGCTACAACAGGAGATGGAGAGCTTCACGTGCATCATGTATGGCCAAGCACGGATGACATCAGTTGACGCAGTACGAGTGAAGATGCTTAAAATAATGGTCGGTGCTGACAAAGTCCTGGACTCAAAGTCAAAAGTGGACCTGGAACGCCTGCCTCCCCCCAAGGTCTGTCTCATTCCACATGTGCAGCGAGCCAACTACAGAGTAGCCTTCTATAAGAGAGCAGACGAGGCAATAATCGAGAGCCCAAAACCATGTGATCCAGGCATGGGCTGGGAGAAGACAGGAGAAGAGGAGGTGTTGGAACCCATTTGGACAATTGGACCCATCCTCCCTCCTTCTCTTGTTGAGGTACTGGCTCAGAGAGCAGAGCCAGAAGAGCAGGCAGCTCTTGACAAGGTGGCTGATTACGCCAACAATAACTTGTATGTGGGTGAAGAGGATGGAGAGTACGAGCATGAGGATGAAGAGCTGGAGTTGGAAGAAATCGAATTAGAAGATTTCTTCAGTGATGATGAGGACAATGAGTAGTTTAGGTCAGCTAGTTGGTAGTGACATGAAAACATAGGCCTATAGTTGTCTTATTAACATTCATGGCTGTATTTTTGCTGTTTTTTACAATAAAGAGTCAAAATGTTGTCGAATGTCAATACATAATTAGTAATAAAGAATTCCTTGGGTCAGAATTGTATGGAAAATGTGTTCATTTGTCTCTGCAAGTTGTTTACATCAAAAGTTATGCAACTTTATATAATACTATGATTTTACAGGTTTGAGTTTGGTGCAATAAAGGGTTAAAAATGAAGCCTTTTGGACATTATTTCAGCTTGGTACCCAATATAATCTTCAAATAGACACTTAAATGATTAAGAAAAAACTGGTGGTGAACAAAAATTCACCCTATGCGCTTGACAAAATGAAAGGATAGTTGGATATACACACATTTTGGCATTTTTTTGCTGTTTTTGTCCAGAAATAGAGTCAAAATGTTGTCAAATGTCTAAAATAACCATCCCATTGAATTCCTGGGGTCAGAATTGTATGGAAAAGTGTATTAATTTGTCTCTGTATGTTGTTTACTTCAAAAGTTATGCCTCTTTCTACATCAATTATTTTTTTTCGGTTTCGGGTTAGTTGCAATAAAGGGTTAAAAATTAAGCCTTTTGGACATTATTTCAGCTTGATACCTGGCAGTTTCTGAAAGTAGACACTTTGAGGATTAAGAAAAATCAGGTGGCATTAAAAAAACCGGGGGGGGGGGGGCGCGTGGACCCCTATGTCCATCTAGACTATATACTTTACTCGTACAAGATTATGGTTATGGCCACACTATATTTTTGTTGGATCTTCTGAAACTTGATATGTCTCCCCTCTTTGCTTTCTATCAGAATGTACTAAAATCATGCCAAGTCTTGATAATAACAAGAAGCACACATTCCGAAACAAAGCCAATGTTCGTTGTAGACCCTTTGTTTTAGAAACCCGATCTTCACGGTATGCCAGCTGATAGGTCTTTTATTCGACATTTTGTTGGTAAAAACATCAAATCTGTCACGGATCTTCCAAGCCCAAATGGCAGTTGGCTTGGAGCTGATGCCCTGGCAAATCTGGTTGGCATTAGATCCTCCAGACTTGGGGGACGCGTATTATGGAGTGTGCTTCTTACCTACAGTCGTGTCCAAAAATATTGGCACCCTTGCACTTTTTTCAAATAACTCACAATTTTCTCAAAAAAGAAGTTGAAATTAACAAAAGTATTTGGCCTCCATGATTCTTTATTTCACTGTTAATATTACAGAACCTTTGTTTTTGATTCAGAACTTAATAGATCCTTTTAAATCAGAAAATAAAAAGAAATGGCATTGATAAAATTATTGACACCCTTTGGACAAAATAACTGCAGTCAAGCACTTCCTATAGCCATGAATGAGCTTCCTACACCTCTCTATGGTCACTTTGGCCCAATTTTCTTGTGCAAACTGCTCCAGTTCTCCCAGATTTGAAGGGTGTCTTCTCCCAACTGCTGTTTTCAGATCTCTACACAGATGTTCAACGGGATTTAGATCTGGACTCATGGCTGGCCACTTCAGGAAAGTCCAGCGTTTTGTCTTGAACCATTCTTGGGTGCTTTTTGAAGTGTGTTTGGGGTCATTGTCCTGCTGCAAGACCCATGACCTTCGACGGAGACCCAGCTTTCTGACACTAGGTTGAACATTGCGCTCCAAAATGCCTTGGTGATCTCCTGATTTCATGATGCCATGCAAATTTGGCATCATGCAAGATCCAAATTCAAGGCACTCGGTGCCAGAGGCAGCACAGCAACCCCAAAACAGCACTGTACCTCCTCCATGTTTAACTGTGGGGAAGGTGTTTTCTTTCTTTGAAGTCTTCATTTTGTTTTCTGTAAACATAGAGATGATGTGCTTTACCAAAAAGCTCTAATTTGGTCTCATCTGTCCACAGGACATTCTCCCAGTTCATGTTCATGTGTGTTTTGTTCTTGTTCATGTGTGTTTTGGAAAACTCCAGTCGGGCTTTCTTATGTCTCCCTCTCAGCAGTGGGGTCCTCCATGGAACCCCTTTTCATCGAGTTGGCGACGGATGGTGCGAGTTGAAACTTTCGTACCTTGTGTCTGAAGTTCAGCTTGAATCTGTTTGGCAGTTGATCGATGTGCTTTCTCCACCATTCGAAAAATCCTTCACTGCAATCTTCGATCAAGTTTTCTCTTGCTTCCCTGTCCAGGGAAGTCGGCTACAGTGCCATGGGCCTTAAACCTCCTGATAACATTATGTACGGTGAACATAGGAACATAAAGGTAAATGGAGATGGACTTGCAGCCTTGAGATTGTCCATGCTTGGCTACAATCCTGTGTCTGACCTCCTCAGACAATTCTCTGGTTTTCTTTCTTTTCTCCATGTTCATTGTGGTACACACAGTGACACAAAACAGCAGAATGACTCCTTTTGTCTATTCAAACTGGTTGAAAGTGATTTTTATATTGCAGGCACCTGAAACTCATCACAGATGAGTTCAATTCCAAAGTAAAGGAGAATCACCTGCTTGAAATCTAATTAATTCTCACAACTTCTAAAAGGTGCCAATAATATTGTCCGGGCCATTTTAGGATTTCCTGGTGTTGGCTTAGCGGTTAGGGTGCCGGCTTGGGATCCTAGGATTCTGGGTTCGAATCTTGGTCGATCGCTGAATTAATGCCAGGGGGGTTGACTCAGCCTGTCATCCTTCCGAGGTCGGCAAATTGAGCACCAGTTCACTGGTAATTCCCTGTGTCGCAAGAGGTGACTAACAGGGTTGGTGGCAGGAAGGGCATCCGACCATAAAACATTGCTTCAACAAAGGGGACCACGGTGCCTGAAAAAGGCCAACCCCTGCTCTACGGGGAAAAATGGCCTCTAAAGGTGGTTCTTCTGTTCTTCATTTTAGGATTTCTGTGTGGGGTAAGCTAAGATTTTGTAATTTTTCATCTTTTTTTGTTTTGTTCCACTGCAATCCAAAGAAATACAAATGTGGATATCAAAAGATTCTTTAATTTCAATAATTTTCTGGAAGAAATGGTGCATTGTTTGAAAAAGTGGAAGGGTGCCAATATTTTTGACCACGACTGTATATGCACAGCTTGCACCTGCTTTGGAGCAAGGCCAAGAAAGTAATGGACTAGGTACACACCTAATAAAGTTTACCTTTCCTGAGTGTTAATGCAAGTTTTCTCGTGTAAATGGTTCTCACTGTGCCGATTTCTGTGTTGGCCTGAATGTACAGACGAGTTTTTCTAAACACAAAACTTCATTTGAGTTTTGTTAACTTCCTTTACAACGGCAAATAATACAGCGGAGGATTTGATGGAGAGACCCATAATAATAAAAACTAACAAAAATTTATAATAAAATAGTGGCATGGGGATATTGGGGTGAGGATCTTATGATAATTCTTGGGGAAAATGCCAGGGTTATAGAAAGGGCCCCTTTATATATGGTACGTGCCATGTGGCAAAGTTTAGAAAAGAAGGGGCATTCAAAAAAAAAATCTCGTGTGCATGCTGGACTACCCTTGTGTTCTTAGGAGGAACCAAGTAATGCTCTAGAAAAGTTCATATAAAGGGGCGCCAATTTGATTCATACAGCTATATGAAGAAGTCAATGTATTTTCAATGAAGTTACAGTCTCGTGGTTTCAATGGGACCTCTTCACGGTCCTTCATTTTTCTGTAAAAAATTAAAATGCCACACATAATATTAGTTTTCTATTATACTGCAGAAGTAGGTGTACATATACAATTCATCCATCATGTCTGATTATTCATGTCTGATTCATCCATCATGAATGATGAATGTCTGATTCATCCATCATGTCTGAGACATATCACGTTTGTCCAATATGTCTCCAATGTCAACACTTGCAAGTTTATGTAATGTGAAATTATGGTCCAAAAGGGACTGGTAAAATAGGCTGCACTGCATATGTGTACAATTCTTTCATCTAATCCAATTGTTGTCTATGATGCGTTGTTATGTGCTCCTCCCCAAACCCCGGCCACGGTGTACCTCCGAGCCCCGAAATGAGTCACGGCAGAAAGATGTGCTATTATGTGTGCCACTGTGCCAATGACCAATGGTGAAACCACACCAATCAGTTGTTACAAAAACCAAGTATTGTATTAAAACCACACAATAATAACCAGTAACGCACGTACATGAAAACCTCACTTGCACAGCAAACACCATATAATTTCTATGATGGTACCACCAATTTCCTGAATCAATAACTCACGGTATTCCCACGTGAGCAATCGGTAACATCCCCCAAAGTCACTGGGTCATGACACCAGGCCAAAGTCGATCCCCTTGGCTCTCGTGATCACAAGAAAAGGTCGTACTGAGACCTGAACCCAGAACGGCTAACAGTCGACATTGCAGACGAGCCGCTTGGTGAGGTGTCGGGCCGACGTCGGTCCGGTAAAAGTTCACCCAAAAGGCGACTGGGAATTCACACCTTCGGTTCACCAGACAACGATGCTGACATGAACGATCAGCGGCTCCCAAGCGGAGAACCGCGAAGAACTGCGAGTTCCCAAGCGAAATCCACGACACACACGAGAACCAGGCGAATGGCTGGTGCGAGGTGAAAAGGCTGGTGCGAGGTGAAATGGCGGACGGGCCGGTAATGGAGGCGTACTTGCTCTCCAGCGATGATTCACTTTCGGAACCAAAAGCAAAACCCGTCACGCAGGTTTATTTGCCACAGCAATAACGACACTGTCACAGGAATCCCTTTCCCGGGGAAACCAATATTCGCTCGTGACCAACGTCCACCAGCGTCCACTCGACACCTCAAAGCAGATCGGCCTTCCTTTCCCGATCTCACTCGATCCACTCGCCTGCCTCTTCTTCTTCTTCCGTTTTCGCCCTCACCCATCTCGTTTTCCTTCTGAGACATTATTTTTACCTTTGAAGACAGTTATCTCCATTTCAAAAAATATTCAACCCAGACGGTATTGAAACTCACAGTCCCCAGCTTGGGAGCATGATGCCTTATCCATTAGGCCATTGGACCAGCACGTTGGAGTATTTTATGTTTTAAAGGGGGTATAAAGTGTGTATATATGTATATTTATATCTATAATAATAAAAGGCAGTGTCGGTCTGTCCATTTCCTCTCGAACTCCAAAACCATGAAACCTAGCGGTCCCAAACTTTGCATGCATACACCTGGACCTCTAACAGATTGCAATGATGAAAACTGGGTGTTTGGGTGTGTTATAACACCCTTTTTGAAGATGAATAACGAGGTACTCAAAAGAAACTAGAGCTTCCAGGGAAGCAGAACTCAACTGAACTGACTGGACAACTTTAAAGTAGGTCAGTTGTCTGTACTAGATTTGACTTAAATGAAAAGCCAACAACCTTGTGTAATAATTTTAAGGTCCTTGTATCCTTATACTTGTCCTTGTTTTACAATTGATACAATGTTACACTTTGCAACAATGTTGCAGAAATATAGTTGTGGAGATAAAAGGAAACGGGTTAAATTCGCTTTCAAAGTCACCCACCCCCACATCTTGTCTCAGTGAACATGCCCACAAAACGTCGCAAGTGCATATTTAAGTGACGTCAGAAGAAATTGCGGGGAATCCTTGTCATGAAAGTTATCGGGAAAATGTATATGGACATTTCATATACATGCTAATCATTGAGAAAAATGTTACCTGGCTGCCAGAAACTACGGTTGCAAACGTGATGATGCATCGTTAAGCTTTGCAACAATATTGCAGAAATAGAATTGAGTAGGAGTAAATGTTTCATGAAATTTATATATGTCAAATGAATACAAAATATATAACAACAATTTATAATATATATTCAAAATGAAGGTGTGCAAGAAACATTGAAAAAGTGTTGAAATGGCATGACAATTATACATGCATTGTAAGAATTTGACATTCGGCTCCCCCACAATGTTAATTCTGGGTACTTTCATACACATATACAGATGCTTTAGAACTGAAATAAGTGTCTGTGTTTGAGATGAATAAATTAAGCATATGGCGGCCATTTTGTGACAGATCAGGTTGACATGCGATAGCAACCTACCTTGTGTGGTAAGAGTCTCACACACCAAGGTTGATCAAAATCCATAAATATTTGTGGACGTTAAAGTCTTAACGTCGTTTCGGAGCTGAAAACAATATGGCGGCCTATGGCGACCATTTTGTGACGGATCGGGTTGGAATGCAATAGCAACTTTCCTTGTGTGGTAAGGGTTAAACATTCTAAGTTTGATCAAAATTTGTTAATATTTGTGGACGCTAGAGTGTTAACGTCGTTTTCATGACCAAAAACAAAATGGTCGCCTAAGTCCGCCATTTTTCAACGGATTGGGCTGAAATGTAATACAAACCTGGTCCTTGGGGTAAGGATGCTGCATGTCAAGTTGGATCAGAATCGGTTGATATTTGTGGACGCTGGAGTGTTAACGTCAAAAAGTTAACGGACGACGACGACAGACGACGGAGGGTTCAGTATGTGATGAACTCAACTGGACGGCAGTCTTACCTTACCAATATGGTGGTAAGCCTTTGCCAAAAAGCTTACCAATAAAGCCTTACCAATAGGAGGGCTTACCAATACCAATATGGTGGAAAAAGCCTTACCAATATGGTGGCCCGCCATCTTGGTCAGCCCACTGCCACTCGATGGGTTCTTAAGCCGCCATTTTATTTCGGCCTATTCAAACATGTCTTGCTTTGGAAACACGATCGATAATTATCATTACATAATTGAAGCTGGATTCGGATATGATGATTGGATCCTGTAGACTAAATAAATGTCCAAATCTAGAATGCAATCTGACAAAATTTACCATATCTAGCGATTCTTATAACCAAGTGTATATAATCATTTATTTAAGCGAGGCTGTGGTTCTGCTTCTGGGGTTAGTTTTTTTTATACACTTCATAGTAATTATAAACTTAATTCATACTTCCATGGGATAGGGTGTCACCTCACTGCACCTGCGATTTGTTTTAAAAATTTCTCAGCCATTTCAACCAGAAGCAATCGGCTTGCTTTTGCTTGCCAAGCCAGCCGTTCCTTATCACCCATTTTGTTGGAGTGCTTGCTGGAGTGCTTAAGCCTCTTGGCGAGGACTCTACAAATGAAGTCAAAAATTCCTCCTCCTCCTCTTCCTCCTCCCTCTTCCTTCTTCCTCCTTCCTCCTCCTTCTTCCTCCGCCCTCCTCCTTTTTCCCTCCTCTCCCTCCCTCCTCTCCCTCCCCCCTCCCCTCCTTCCACCTCCCGCTCCCCCCCCCCCACCTCCCTCTTCCCCTCCTCGTCCCCCTCCCTCCTCTCACTTCCCCCTCTTTCTTCTCCACTCCCTCCTCCTCTCCTCCTCCCTCTCCTCCCCCTCCTCCGCGACTCATTGCTACCCGGGTACTTTTGCTCGTATATAACACTAGCAGGAGTACCCGGCGTTGCCCGGGGGGGAGGGGAGGGTATAGGGAGGGGAAATATATTCTACATATACATCTTTGGGGAGGGGGGGGGGGTTGTTTTTGTATTTGTACAAAGAGACAAAGTTGTATTTGTACTTGTACCCCGAGTAAAGTATATAAGCGTCTATATCTGAAGTACCCGGCGTTGCTCAAGCGAAAATGAAACCATTGTGGGAGCTGTGCTCGCACGATAAAACCGGACAAAATGGACGACGCCAGGAATGAAGTTTCACTGAGCTATTTATTTCCAGCTCACTCCAAAGAACTCAAAAGCACTGAATCAGCCCATCGAACGGGCGGCAATTTATCAGTAAAGTTCAACACACAAAAGCCACGCCTCTCAGGCGGGGCGTGGTATGCAAATGGTTAAGCCACGCCTCTCAACGGGGCATGGTATGCAAGCCAAGTGTTCGCCCGGGAAAGGCAAGTCTGGACACGCCCGGGCGAGTCCGGACAAGTGACCGCTTGCCGGTTGCGTCATCGGCCGGTGCAAGGTGATTGTGTCATGCTTCCGGTAACCGCTAAATGCGCCCCCCCCCCCCCCCCAGAATTAACATGCACCGGGAGAGTCAGTTTGAGGGGGGCCTTGATGACCCGGCCGAAACGACCCCTGGCGATTCGTGTGGGGGTGGTAGGTGGCGTGGCGGTGGATGGTCGGGCGGGGGGCTTGGTTGACGGGGGACGGCCCCGTCGTGGAGGAAGGGCCAACCGTGGAGGTTGGTCGAGGTCCAAATGGGCCGGCTTGAGGCGGTGCACGGAGATGCGGTCCGGTTTGCCGCCGATGTCAATGATGAATGACTTGTCGTCCCTCTTCAGGACCCGGAAAGGTCCATCGTACGGCGGCCGGAGCGGTCCCCGGTGTGCATCGTGCCGGATAAAAACGTACTCCGCAGTGCGAAGTGCTGGGGGGACGTGGGGTTGGGGGCAGCCGTGGTGGGACGTGGGCACAGGGGCAAATCTCCTGGTGGCCTCCTGGAGGACCGAGCGTTGGCGAGCCGCGGACCAGGGGCCGGTGGCATCAGGGATGAACTCGCCCGGCATGTGCAATGGCTGGCCGTAGACCAGCTCGGCGGTGGAAGCCTGGAGGTCCTCTTTAGGGGCCGCTCGGAGGCCCAATAGGACCCACGGGAGCCTGTCGGCCCAACCATCGTCCTGGAGGCTGGCCCTGAGAGCGGCCTTCACCGAGCGGTGGAACCGCTCGCACAAGCCATTGGCTTGGGGGTGGTAGGCCGTGGTGCGGTGTAGCTTGACCCCCAAGGCCTGGGCAACCGCGCCCCAAAGCTCGGAGGCGAATTGCAGGCCTCTGTCGGAGGAGATGTCCGAGGGCATGCCAAAACGGGCAATCCAGGTGCCAATGAAGGCCTGCGCCACGTCGGCGGATGTCGTTGATGCCAGCGGGATGGCCTCCGGCCACCTGGTGGTCCTGTCCACCATCGTGACGAGGTGGGTGAAGCCCCGCAAGGAGGGAAGGGGTCCCACCAGGTCCACATTGACGTGGTCGAAGCGCCGCGCGGGCATGTCGAATGGTGCCAACGGGGCCTGGGTGTGCCGGTGGACCTTCGCGCGTTGGCAGGCGACACAGGCGTTGGCCCAGTCGCAGAAGTCCTTACGGAGCCCGTGCCAGACGAACTTTGCTGCCACGAGCTTCTGCGACGCCTTCCGGCCCGGGTGGGAAAGGCCGTGGAGGGCGTCAAAAATGTGCCGCTGCCATCCGGTGGGCACGATGGGGTGAGGTTGGCCCAGGGAAACGTCGCACAGGAGAACTGTGCCTGTGTCCTCATAGGGGACGTCGGCCAACCGCAGGCCTGTGTCGGCTGTCCGGAGGACCTGCACCGTGGCGTCGGCGGTCTGGTCGGCCGCCATGCGGGCGAAGTCCATACCCAGGTGGACGGCATTCGCGCCGGACCGGGAGAGGCAATCGGCCACAGCGTTGTCCTTGCCCGCGACGTGCCGGATGTCCGTCGTAAATTCGGACACGGCGGAGAGGTGGCGCTGCTGGCGGGCCGACCACGGCTCCGTAACCATGGCCATGGCGAAGACCAGGGGTTTGTGGTCCACAAACGCCGTGAACGGGCGGCCCTCCAAAAGATGGTGGAAGTGGCGAACAGCCAGGTAAAGGCCGAGGAGCTCGCGGTCGAAAGCGCTACACTTCTGCTCGTTAGGGCGAAGCTGCCGGCTGAAGAAGGCCAGCGGTTGCCAAGCCCCGTTCACCCACTGTTCATGCACGGCACCCACCGCGTAGTCGGAAGCGTCCGTGGTGAGGGCGATGGGTGCGTCGAGCGCTGGGTGCGCCAGCACGGTCGCGTTGGCGAGGGCCAGCTTAGCGCCCGTCAACGCCACGTCCATCTCTGTGGTACAGGCGACGTCGTGCTTGGCCGGCTTGCCCCTGAGGGCTTCGTACAGGGGGCGCATGAGTTGGGCGGCGGCAGGCACAAACCGGTGGTAGAAATTTACCATCCCCAAAAATTCTTGTAGGGCCTTGATGGAGCGGGGGCGCAGGAAACTTGTGACTGCCTCCACCTTGGTAGGCAGCGGGACGGCCCCACGCTTCGTGATGCGGTGCCCCAGGAAGTCGACGGCCGTTACGCCAAACTGGCATTTCGCCGGGTTGATGATGAGGCCGTGCTGGCCGAGGCGCTCAAAAAGCATGCGCAGGTGGATGAGGTGCTCCGCCCGGGAAGTGCTGGCGACGAGGATGTCGTCCAAGTAGACGAAAAGGAAGGTGAGGTCGCGCAGCACGCTGTGCATCAGCCGTTGGAAGGCCTGGGCCGCGTTCTTAAGGCCGAACGGCATGCGAAGGAACTCGAAGAGGCCAAAAGGTGTAATTACCGCCGTCTTCGGCATGTCGGCCGGCCGGACGGGTACCTGGTGGTAGCCCCGAATGAGGTCGACCTTGAAAAAGATCACCCGCCCCGCCAAACTGGTGGAAAAGTCCTGTATGTGTGGTATCGGGTACCGGTCGGGGGTGGTGGGGTCGTTGAGGCGGCGGTAATCGCCGCATGGTCGCCATCCGCCACCCGGTTTGGGCACGATGTGCAGGGGCGAGGCCCACGCGCTATTCGAGCGCCGCACAATGCCCAATCGCTCCAGGGCGTCGAATTCCGTCTTCGCCACGGCGAGTTTGGCCGAGTCAAGGCGGTGAGCCCTGGCGTAGACCGGTGGACCTGTGGTCGGGATGTGGTGTTCGACGGTGACGGCGGTGCATGACGGCGACGGCCGAAACCGTCGGCTGCGTGAGGGTGGGAAACTCGGCGAGTAGGCGGGTGAAATCGTCCGCGGCCGGAAGCGCGCAGGCAAGCTTGGTCGGAGCGGAGCCGCTCAATGAGCAAGCGAGCGAGCTGAAGGTCTCCGCTTTGATGAGCCGATGCCGTTTGACGTCGACCAAAAGCCCATGCATGCAAAGAAAATCTGCACCCAGCAAGGCCATGGGCACGTTCGCCGTGATGCAGTCCCACCTGAAGCGCTGGCCCCCGAAGCAGAATGCGACGCTGCGCAAACCGAAGGTGCGGATGGAGGAGCCGTTTGCGGCGACCAAGGTGGGGCCGCAAGGCGCGGCCTGTTTGTCTTGCACCGAGGCGGGTATCACGCTCAGCTGAGCGCCGGTGTCACACAAAAAACGCCGCCCGGACGCTGTGTCTGTGATAAACAAAAGGCTGCCTGAATGGCCGACGCTCATGGCAGGCAGCAAGCGCCGGCCTGGTCGTTTCCCGACCTGCCGAATGTGCACGGTGGGCGGCACGTTCTGGCCTTCTGCCCGAACCTGGCGTGGTAGTAGCACATGGTCCGCTCTGGTGGAGGCTCCGGCGGTCGCGTCGGGTTCGGTAGACGGGGCGTCGCGGCGGCCGCTGCCGCCAGTGGCGCTGACTCGGCCGGTGGTGGCGCCGGTCATGGCGCGGGCATTGCCTCGGCCGGCCCAGGGTTCCAGGCGGCCGCTCCGACGTGTCGCCTGGCCGAGAAAAATTTATCGGCCTCCTTGGCCGGGGCGCGAGGGTCCGTGATGGGCGAGTTCGCCAAAGCTAACCGTACCTGCCCGGGTAGCCGCCGGAGGAACAGCTCACAGAAGAGGACATCCGGGCTGTGGTCACCGAGTAGAGCAAGTATGTGGTCCATGCGTTCGGATGGACGGGCCTCACCCAGCTCCGGGAGGTCGAGTAGTTGTCACGGGCGTTCGGTCTCCGTGAGTCCAAACACACCGAGGAGTAGGCCTTTGAGTGCGCCGTATTTGTCGGCGTTCGGCTGGTTCTGTAGGAAGCTCAGGACCCGTGCAGCGGTGGAGGCATTGACCGCGGAGGCCACATGGTGGTAGCGCGTCGTGTCCTCCGTAATGTTCCGCAGGGCGAATTGAGAATCCGCTTGGGCGAACCAGACGGCTGCATGCGATTCCCAAAAGCCAGGGAGCTTCAAAGCTACAGGTGGCTCCATCGCCATGTTCTTAAAAACGGGTCACCAATTGTGGAGCTATGCTCGCACGATAAAGCCGGACAAAATGGACGACACCAGGAACGAAGTTCCGCTGAGCTATTTATTCGAGCTCAACTCGAAAGAACTCAAAAGCACTGAACCAGCCGATCGAACGGGCGGCAATTTAGCAGTAAAGTTCAACACACAAAAGCCACGCCTCTCAGGCGGGGCGTGGTGTGCAAATAGGTAAGCCACGCCTCTCAACGGGGCGTGGTATGCAAGACAAGTGTTCGCCCAGGAAAGGCAAGTCTGGACACGTCCGGGTGAGTCTGGACACGTCCGGGCGAGTCCGGACAAGTAACCGCTCGCCGGTTGCGTCATCAGCCGGTGCAAGGTGATTGTGTCATGCTTCCGGTAACCGCTACACTATTATATTATTCCAATGTACTGTGTTTACTCCCAGTCTGGGTTTTCAAGCTGTTATCCCAATGTACTGTGTTTACTTATAGTCTGTCTGGGTTTCCAAGCTGTTATCCCAATGTACTGTGTTTACTCCCAGTCTGTCTGGGTTTCCAAGCTGTTATCCCAATGTACTATGTTTACTCCCAGTCTGGGTTTTCAAGCTGTTATCCCAATGTACTGTGTTTACTCCCAGTCTGTCTGGGTTTCCAAGCTGTTATCCCAATGTACTGTGTTTACTCCCAGTCTGGGTTTCCAAGCTGTTATCCCAATGTACTGTGGCGGGCACAAGGATCAATAGTTCCGCGCACCAGTGGGTGGCGCGAGCGTCCAGGCGGGGAACTGAAATACATGCCCCGCCTTTTGGCCGATCGGGCACGCCCGGGGGCAAGGCGTGGCCTCGGGACATATATGCGGGCTCCAAGCTCGAGCCCGCGCAGTGCTGATATGCGAGCTTGTAATAAAGACTCTTGTTTGTATCCACACATTGTGGCCTACCTCTCTGGCAATCGAGTCGTGTGTGCACAGCACGAAACTGGTGACCCCGATTGGTTCAGCCGTTGCTGACCCCCGAACGCGCCATGGCTACCAACGCCGTCGCAATCAAACTCCCGGAGTTTTGGGAAGCGCAAGCCGACGTTTGGTTTGTGCAAGCCGAAGCTCAATTCCAACTCCGGGGCATCATGGCGGACGAGACCAGGTACTACCACATGGTCGCCACCCTCGGGCCCGGCACTACCGCCGGCGTCGTGTCCATCCTTCGGCGCCCGCCGGGCGACCACAAGTACGAGGCACTCAAACATCTCCTCCTCGCCACGTTCGGGCTCACGGAGGTCGAACGTGCCGACCGCCTCCTGGACCTTCCCGCCCTCGGCGACACACGACCATCCATCCGGATGGATTTCATGCTGTCCCTGCTTGGAGACCAGCGCCCGGATTTCTTATTCCGAGCACTTTTCCTATGCCAGCTACCTGTACAGGTGCGCCTCGCGCTGGCTGGTTCCAAAATAACGGAACCCCACGCCCTGGTTGGAGAGGCCGACAAGTATTTCGCGGCCTGCGACACGCGGTCGGTGTACGGTGCTGCCGCAGTGGATCCCAGCGTGGAGGCTACAGCGCCCCCTGCTTCCCTCGTAGCCGCTGCTACGCCCCGCCCACTACCGCCGCCGCCACCACCACCGGCACAGCCGCCGCGGGGGCCACCGCCGCAAACCTGGTGCTACTACCATGCCAGTTTCGGCCGCAAGGCTAAAACGTGCCGCCCGCCGTGTTCTTTTGACGGGTCGGGAAACGACCGGCGCTCACTTGCGGCCATGAGCGTCGGCCATTCCGGCAGCCTCCTGTTCATCACTGACACCTCGTCCGGGCGCCATTTTCTTTGCGACACGGGAGCGCAGCTAAGCGTCCTCCCTGCCTCCGCGTCCGACAAGCAAGCCGCGGGCCAGGGCCCCGCTTTGCTTGCCGCCAACGGTACACCCACCCGCACATTCGGGAAGCGTTGCCTCTCACTGCGGTTCGGAGGGCAGCGTTTCCAATGGTCGTTCGTCACCGCCAGCGTGCCAATGGCCCTGCTCGGCGCGGACTTCCTATGTGCGCATGGGCTGTTGGTCGACGTTAATCGCAGACGTCTCGTCCAGGCCGAAACCTTCAGCTCACCCGCTTGTTCGCTGAGCGGCTCACCGAGCGACTTGCCAAGCGGCTTGCTGAAAGGTTCCGTCCCAGCGAGGTTAGTCTATACGCTTCCGGCAGCGGACGAGTCTACCCGCCTCCTCGCCAGTTTCCCGGCCCTCACGCGGCCCACCTTTTCAGCGGTGGCCATCAAACACGGGGTGGAGCACTATATCCCCACGGTTGGGCCACCCGTCTATGCCCGGGCACGCCGCCTCGACCCCACAAAGCTCGCCGTGGCGAAAGCGGAGTTCGCCACGCTGGAGCGGCTGGGTATCGTACGGCGCTCCAACAGCGCTTGGGCCTCTCCTCTGCACATTGTGCCGAAGCCCGGCGGCGGATGGCGGCCGTGCGGTGACTACCGCCGGCTCAATGATGCCACCACCCCCGACCGCTACCTGGTCCCGCATATCCAAGACTTTTCCGCCCGGTTGGCAAACACGACCGTGTTCTCCAAGGTGGACCTCATCCGGGGCTACCACCAGGTCCCCGTACAACCGGACGATGTCCCAAAGACGGCCGTCATCACCCCTTTCGGCCTCTTTGAGTTCCTGCGGATGCCTTTTGGGTTGAAGAATGCGGCCCAGGCGTTCCAGCGGCTCATGGACAGCATCTTGTGCGACTTACCTTTCATCTATGTCTACCTGGACGACATCCTAGTCACGAGCGCGTCCCGGGAGGAGCACTTGCTCCACCTCCGCACGCTTTTTGAATGCCTGGGCCAGCATGGCCTGATCATCAACCCGGCAAAGTGCCGCTTCGGCGTCGCCACCATCGACTTCTTGGGGCACCGCATCACCAGGCACGGGGCCGTCCCTTTACCGGCCAAGGTGGAGGCCGCCAAGAGTTTTCCGCACCCCCGCACGATCAAGGGGCTCCAGGAATTCCTGGGCATGGTAAATTTTTACCCCCGCTTCCTGCCCCGCGTCGCCCAGCACCTCCGCCCCCTGCACGAGGTCCTCCGGGGAAAGCCGGGCAAAGGTGACATCGCCTGGTCGGAGCCGATGGCCGCGGCGTTTGCGGGCGCAAAGCTGGCCTTGGCCAACGCCACCATGCTGGCGCACCCGGCGCCCGATGCACCGATCGTCCTCACCACCGACGCGTCGGACTACGCAGTGGGCGCGGTGCACGAGCAGTGGGTGCGTGGTGCTTGGCAGCCCTGGCGTTTTTTAGCCAGCAGCTTCGCCCGCACGAACGCCGCTACAGCACCTTCGACCGCGAGCTGCTCGGGCTCCACCTGGCGGTCCGACACTTCCGCCATCTGCTCGAGGGCCGTGCGTTCACGGCCTTCGTCGACCACAAGCCCCTTGCGTTCGCGATGGCCAAGGTCGCCGAGCCATGGTCGGCCCGGCAGCAACGTCACCTCTCTGCCGTGTCCGAGTACACGACGGACATCCGTCACGTCGTGGGTAAAGACAACCCGGGGGCGGATTGCCTTTCCCGGTCCGTCGCGCACGCGGTCCACCTCGGGATCGACTGGGAGATCGACTGGGAGGAGGACCAGACCGCCGACCCCGGCGTCCAGGCCTTGCGGACCGCCGTCACGGGCCTCCGCGTCACCGAGGTGCCGTTCGACGTCGCGGACGCGGCCCTCCCGTGCGACGTCTCCCTCGGCCGGCCTCGCCCCATCGTGTGCACTGGCTGGCAGCGCCCGGTTTTCGACGGCATCCACGGCCTGTCCCACCCGGGCACGAAGGCCTCCCAGAAGCTCGTCGCGGCGAATTTCGTCTGGCATGGCCTCAGGAAGGACGTCCGCGACTGAGCCAGGATGTGCCTCGCGTGCCAGCGAGCAAAGGTCCACCGCCACACCCAGGCCCCGTTGGCCCAGTTTACGGTGCCCGAGCATCGGTTCGATCACGTCCACGTCGACTTGGTGGGACCTCTGCCCCCCTCGCGGGGGTTCACCCACCTCCTCACCATGGTGGACCGCACCACACGGTGGCCAGAGGCCGTGCCATTGGCGGCGACGTCTGCAGCTGATGTGGCGCAAGCCTTCATCGCCACTTGGGGTGCCCGGTTCGGTGTGCCCTCGGACATCTCGTCCGACCGCGGCCCCCAGTTCACCTCGAAGCTCTGGGGCGCGGTGGCGCAAGGGCTCGGCGTCAAACTGCACCGCACCACGGCCTACCACCCCCAGGCCAACGGCCTGTGCGAGCGCTTTCATCGCTCGATGAAGGCCGCGCTCTGGGCCAGCCTCCGCGACGGCAGCTGGACCGACAGGCTCCCCTGGGTCCTGCTGGGCCTCAGGACGGCGCCCAAGGACGACCTGCGCGCGTCCTCGGCGGAGCTGGTCTTCAGACAACCACTGCGGGTACCGGGCGAATTTATCCCCGGCTCCTTGGTCCACGGCGCAACAGCGCTCCACCCTGCAGGAGACCGCCCGGAGGTTCGCCCCGGTGCCAACGGCACACCACGGTTGCCCATCCTCCCACGTCGCCCCGGAGCTTCGCACGGCGGAGTACATTTTCGTCCGGCACGACGCCCACCGGACACCGCTGCGGCCCCCGTACGACGGGCCCTTCCGCGTACTGGAGACCGGGGACAAACATTTCACCGTGGACATCGGCGGTCCCCCGGATCATACCTCCGTGGACCGCCTCAAGCCGGCCCACCTCGATCTGGACCACCCCCCGCAAACAGCTCTGCCTCCGCGTCGAGGCCGCCCCCCAGCGGTCAGACCCCTGGCACCCCCCAGCCCCGCCGTCCCGCTACCCCCCAGCCCTGCACGCATCGCCAGGGGGCGTTTCGGCCGGGTCATCCGGCTTCCCCGCAAGCTCACCCTTCAGGTGCGTGGGAATTCTGGGGGGGCGCGTGTGGCGGGCACAAGGGTCAATAATTCCGCGCACCAGTGGGTGGCGCGAACGTCCAGGCGGGGAACTGAAATACATGCCCCGCCTTTCGGCCGATCGGCCACGCCCGGGGGCAAGGCGTGGCCTCGGGACATATATGCGGGCTCGAAGCTCGAGCCCGCGCAGTGCTGATATGCGAGCTTGTAATAAAGACTCTTGTTTGTATCCACGCGTTGTGGCCTACCTCTCTGGCAATCGAGTCGTGTGTGCACAGCACCACCGGACTGTGTTTACTCCCAGTCTGTCTGGGTTTCCTAGCTGTTATCCCAATGTACTGTGTTTACTCCCAGTCTGTCTGGGTTTCCAAGCCGTTATCCCATTGTACTGTGTTTACTCCCAGTCTGGGTTTCCAAGCTGTTATCCCAATGTACTGTGTTTACTCCCAGTCTGTCTGGGTTTCCAAGCTGTTATCCCAATGTACTGTGTTTACTCCCAGTCTGGGTTTTCCAAGCTGCTATCCCAATGTACTGTGTTTACTCCCAGTCTGTCTGGGTTTCCTAGCTGTTATCCCAATGTACTGTGTTTACTCCCAGTCTGGGTTTCCAAGCTGTTATCCCAATGTACTGTGTTTACTCCCAGTCTGCTGGGTTTCCAAGCTGTTATCCCAATGTACCGTGTTTACTCCCAGTCTGTCTGGGTTTCCAAGCTGTTATCCCAATGTTCTGTGTTTACTCCCAGTCTGGGTTTCCAAGCTGTTATCCCAATGTACTGTGTTTACTCCCAGTCTGCTGGGTTTCCAAGCTGTTATCCCAATGTACTGTGTTTACTCCCAGTCTGTCTGGGTTTCCAAGCTGTTATCCCAATGTACTGTGTTTACTCCCAGTCTGGGTTTTCCAAGTTGTTATCCCAATGTACTGTGTTTACTCCCAGTCTGTCTGGGTTTTCCAAGCTGTTATCCCAATGTACTGTGTTTACTCACAGTCTGTCTGGATTTTCCAAGCTGTTATCCCAATGTACCGTGTTTACTCCCAGTCTGTCTGAGTTTTCCAAGCTGTTATCCCAATGTACTGTGTTTACTCCCAGTCTGTCTGGGTTTCCAAGCTGTTATCCCAATGTACTGTGTTTACTCCCAGTCTGTCTGGGTTTCCAAGTTGTTATCCCAATGTACTGTGTTTACTCCCAGTCTGTCTGGGTTTTCCAAGCTGTTATCCCAATGTACTGTGTTTACTCCCAGTCTGTCTGGGTTTCCAAGCTGTTATCCCAATGTACTGTGTTTACTCCCAGTCTGTCTGGGTTTCCAAGCTGCTATCCCAATGTACTGTGTTTACTCCCAGTCTGTGTTTCCAAGCTGTTATCCCAATGTACTGTGTTTACTCCCAGTCTGCTGGGTTTCCAAGCTGTTATCCCAATGTACCGTGTTTACTCCCAGTCTGTCTGGGTTTCCAAGCTGTTATCCCAATGTACTGTGTTTACTCCCAGTCTGGGTTTTCCAAGTTGTTATCCCAATGTACTGTGTTTACTCCCAGTCTGGGTTTTCCAAGTTGTTATCCCAATGTACTGTGTTTACTCCCAGTCTGGGTTTCCAAGCTGTTATCCCAATGTACTGTGTTTACTCCCAGTCTGTCTGGGTTTCCAAGCTGTTATCCCAATGTACTGTGTTTATGCCCAGTCTGTCTGGGTTTTCCAAGCTGTTATCCCAATGTACTGTGTTTACTCCCAGTCTGTCTGGATTTTCCAAGCTGTTATCCCAATGTACTGTGTTTATTCCCAGTCTGTCTGGGTTTCCAAGCTGTTATCCCAATGTACTGTGTTTACTCCCAGTCTGTCTGGGTTTCCAAGTTGTTATCCCAATGTACTGTGTTTACTCCCAGTCTGTCTGGGTTTTCCAAGCTGTTATCCCAATGTACTGTGTTTACTCCCAGTCTATCTGGGTTTCCAAGCTGCTATCCCAATGTACTGTGTTTACTCCCAGTCTGTCTGGGTTTTCCAAGTTGTTATCCCAATGTACTGTGTTTACTCCCAGTCTGGGTTTCCAAGCTGTTATCCCAATGTACTGTGTTTACTCCCAGTCTGTCTGGGTTTCCAAGCTGTTATCCCAATGTACTGTGTTTATTTCCAGTCTGTCTGGGTTTTCCAAGCTGTTATCCCAATGTACTGTGTTTACTCCCAGTCTGTCTGGGTTTCCAAGTTGTTATCCCAATGTACTGTGTTTATTTCCAGTCTGTCTGGGTTTTCCAAGCTGTTATCCCAATGTACTGTGTTTACTCCCAGTCTGTCTGGGTTTCCAAGCTGTTATCCCAATGTACTGTGTTTATTTCCAGTCTGTCTGGGTTTTCCAAGCTGTTATCCCAATGTACTGTGTTTACTCCCAGTCTGTCTGGGTTTTCCAAGCTGTTATCCCAATGTACTGTGTTTACACCCAGTCTGTCTGGATTTTCCAAGCTGTTATCCCAATGTACTGTGTTTACTCCCAGTCTGTCTGGGTTTCCAAGCTGTTATCCCAATGTACTGTGTTTACTCCCAGTCTGTCTGGGTTTCCAAGTTGTTATCCCAATGTACTGTGTTTACTCCCAGTCTGTCTGGGTTTTCCAAGCTGTTATCCCAATGTACTGTGTTTACTCCCAGTCTGTCTGGGTTTCCAAGTTGTTATCCCAATGTACTGTGTTTATTTCCAGTCTGTCTGGGTTTTCCAAGCTGTTATCCCAATGTACTGTGTTTACTTCCAGTCTGTCTGGGTTTTCCAAGCTGTTATCCCAATGTACTGTGTTTACTCCCAGTCTATCTGGGTTTCCAAGCTGCTATCCCAATGTACTGTGTTTATTTCCAGTCTGTCTGGGTTTTCCAAGCTGTTATCCCAATGTACTGTGTTTACTCCCAGTCTGTCTGGGTTTCCAAGTTGTTATCCCTATGTACTGTGTTTACCCCCAGTCTGTCTGGGTTTCCAAGTTGTTATCCCAATGTACTGTGTTTACACCCAGTCTGTCTGGGTTTCCAAGCTGCTATCCCAATGTGCTGTGTTTACTCCCAGTCTGTCTGGGTTTTCCAAGCTGCTATCCCAATGTACTGTGTTTACTCCCAGTCTGTCTGGGTTTCCAAGCTGCTATCCCAATGTGCTGTGTTTACTCCCAGTCTGTCTGGGTTTTCCAAGCTGTTATCCCAATATGCCATTTTTATGTGAGTTTTGGTTTTCCAACCTGTTATCCCAATGTACCATGTTTATTCCCAGTCTGGGTTTTCCAAGCTGTTATCCCAATGTACTGTGTTTACTCCCAGTCTGTCTGGGTTTTCCAAGCTGTTATCCCAATGTGCTGTGTTTACTCCCAGTCTGTCTGGGTTTTCCAAGCTGTTATCCCAATGTACTGTGTTTACTCCCAGTCTGTCTGGGTTTTCCAAGCTGTTATCCCAATGTGCTGTGTTTACTCCCAGTCTGTCTGGGTTTTCCAAGCTGTTATCCCAATGTACTGTGTTTACTCCCAGTCTGTCTGGGTTTCCAAGCTGTTATCCCAATGTACTGTGTTTACTCCCAGTCTGTCTGGGTTTCCAAGCTGTTATCCCAATGTACTGTGTTTACTCCCAGTCTGTCTGGGTTTCCAAGCTGCCATCCCAATGTACTGTGTTTACTCCCAGTCTGTCTGGGTTTTCCAAGCTGTTATCCCAATGTACTGTGTTTACTCCCAGTCTGTCTGGGTTTCCAAGCTGTTATCCCAATATTCCATGTTTACGTGAGTTTTGGTTTTCCAAGCTGTTATCCCAATATTCCATGTTTACGTGAGTTTTGGTTTTCCAAGCTGTTATCCCAATATTCCATGTTTACGTGAGTTTTGGTTTTCCAAGCTGTTATCCCAATGTACCGTGTTTATTCCCAGTCTGGGTTTTCCAAGCTGTTATCCCAATATTCCATGTTTACTCCCAGTCTCCCACCACGGTGGTACAAAGTGAGGGTTTGGGCCTTTTATGGACGAGGCAGGTGGCACTTGGCAAGTCGTGACATGAATCAAGGACACCCTCCCTTTCCTCCTCTTTATTCCCTCTCCCTCCGTCTCTCCTTCATTCCTCACGTGTTTGTGGCATTTGGAGCGAGGGACGGGTCGATATTCCGGATGGAACACAGATAGGGACCACATACCTTTTCATCGATTTTGCCAGGCTCTGTCTGCACCATGGCCATGTCGACCCAAATACCCTCACGTGGGGCTCATCGCAAAACCAAAACTACCTGTCAATATGGATAACGGGAGATAGAGTTGAAAATGGGGGAAAGACAGGTGAGGAGGAATGGAAAAATAGGAAAGGGGGTTTGATGAGGGTTCATCCATTTGAACCCCGAGTTCATGATACAAGGAACTCAGGTTCAAATCCCATATACCGTGTGCATGTGGGATTATTGGAATTTAAACTTCGGTTCCTTACATTGTGAGCCATGGCTTCAGGTGAGAACACGAACCTGGGTTCATTTGATCGTGAGCCATGGATTGAGGTGAGAACACTAACCTGGGTTCATTGGATCGTGAGCCATGGCCTCAGGTGAGAACACTAACCTGGGTTCCTCACATAGTGAGCCATGGATTGAGGTGAGAACACTAACCTGGGTTCAATGGATCGTGAGCCATGGCCTCAGGTGGGAACACTAACCAGGGTTCCTCACATAGTGAGCCATGGATTGAGCTGAGAACACTAACCTGGGTTCCTTACATAGTGAGCCATGGATTGAGGTGAGAACACTAACCTGGCTTCCTCACATCGTGAGCCATGGATTAAGTGAGAACACTAACCTGGGTTCATTGGATCGTGAGCCATGGATTCAGGTGAGAACACTAACCTGCGTTCCTCACATCGTGAGCCATGGATTCAGGTGAGATCACTAACCTGGGTTCATAACATCGTGAGCCATGGATTCAGATGAGAACACTAACCTGGGTTCATAACATCGTGAGCCAAGGATTCAGGTGAGAACACTAACCTGGGTTCATTACATCATGAGCCAATGATTCAGGCGAGAACACTAACCTGGGTTCATTACATCATGAGCCAATGATTCAGGTGAGAACACTAACCTGGGTTCCTTACATAGTGAGCCATGGATTCAGGTGAGAACACTAACCTGGGTTCCTTACATAGTGAGCCATGGATTGAGGTGAGAACACTAACCTGGGTTTATTACATCGTGAGCCATGGATTCAGGTGAGAACAATAACCTGGGTTCCTTCCATCGTGAGCCATGGATTCAGGTGAGAACACTAACCTGGGTTCCTGACATCGTGAGCCATGGATTCAGGTGAGAACACTAACCTGGGTTCCTTACATCGTGAGCCATGGATTCAGGTGAGAAACTAACCTGGGTTCCTTCCATCGTGAGCCATGGATTCAGGTGAGAACACTAACCTGGGTTCCTGACATCGTGAGCCATGGATTCAGGTGAGAACACTAACCTGGGTTCCTTACATCGTGAGCCATGGATTCAGGTGAGAAACTAACCTGGGTTCCTTCCATCGTGAGCCATGGATTCAGGTGAGAACACTAACCTGGGTTCCTTCCATCGTGAGCCATGGATTCAGGTGAGAACACTAACTTGGGTTCATTACATCATGAGCCATGGATTCAGGTGAGAAACTAACCTGGGTTCCTGACATCGTGAGCCATGGATTCAGGTGAGAACACTAACTTGGATTCCTTACATCGTGAGCCATGGATTCAGTTGAGAACACTAACCTGGGTTCATTAGATCGTGAGCCATGGATTCAGGTGAGAACACTAACCTGCGTTCCTTACATCGTGAGCCATGGCTTCAGGTGAGAACACTAACCTGGGTTCCTCACATCGTGAGCCATTGATTCAGGTGAGAACACTAACCTGGGTTCCTTACATCGTGAGCCATGGGTTTAGGTGAGAACACGAACCTGGGTTCATTAGATCGTGAGCCATGGTCTCAGGTGAGAACACAAACCTGGGTTCCTTACATCGTGAGCCATGGATTCAGGTGACATCACTAACCTGGGTTCATGAGATCATGAGCCATGGTCTCAGGTGAGAACACTAACCTGGGTTCCTTACATCGTGAGCCATGGATTCAGTTGAGACCACTAACCTGGGTTCCTCACATCGTGAGCCATGGATTCAGGTGAGAACACTAACCTGTGTTCCTTACATCGTGAGCCATGGCCTCAGGTGAGAACACTAACCTGGGTTCATTAGATCGTGAGCCATGGCCTCAGGTGAGAACACTAACCTGGGTTCCTTACATCGTGAGCCATGGCCTCAGGTGAGAACACTAACCTGGGTTCATTAGATTGTGAGCCATGGCCTCAGGTGAGATCACTAATCTGGGTTCCTTACATCGTGAGCCATGGCCTCAGGTGAGAACACTAACCTGGGTTCATTAGATCGTGAGCCATGGCCTCAGGTGAGAACACTAACCTGGGTTCCTTACATCGTGAGCCACGGATTCAGGTGGGAACACTAACCTCGGTTCATTAGGTCATGAGCCATGGATTCAGGTGAGAACACTAACCTGGGTTCATTAGATCATGAGCCATGGATTCAGGTGAGAGCACTAACCTGGGTTCCTTACATCATTGATACCTGTCCTGCACGTGATTTGTGGACAAATTCCTCCATGAGTTTGAGATCAATGTATGTCATAAATAAACACTACATTGTGTTACCTGTAAAGAAAGGTGTTGTTTGCTTCAAGGCTTTGGGTCTGAAGGTAGAAATAAATAGGTCGACAGGCCGGTGTATGGAAGCATCCAATGGTCGGTGAGTTGGACATCTTGATTGTTGTACAATTCTCCAGGTTTCTCAACTGGATCAACTCGGCCTGTTTGTTTCTCAGCGCAAGCGCACCTGTTGTGGGTGGGACGTGTTTTGATTTTGAAGGTGGGCGAAAGCTTGGCACGTGCCGACGTAGCCGCAGGTGAGGGGAGTGGATGTGGGGGGAATGTGAATGAGAGGGGGCTTTGGAAGACACACCGGCGAATGGAAGGGTGGTGTGAAATGAGAGATTCCTTGTCTGATTCACCTGGCCGTGGGGCGGGGCGGGGCCGCGCGGGTACACGAGGAGGAGCGGGGCGGAGACACGAGGAGGAGGGCGGGGACGCGAGGAAGGGCGGGGCGGAGACACGAGGGGGCGGGGACGCGAGGAAGGGCGGGGCGGAGACACGAGGGGGCGGGGACACGAGGGGGCGAGGCGGGGACATGAGGGGAGCGAGGCGGGGACGCGAGGGAGGGCGGGGACACGAGGAGGGGTGGGGACACGAGGAGGCGGGGCGGGGCCGCGCGGGTACACGAAGAGGGGCGGGGCGGAGCCACGAGGAGGAGGCAGGGAGGCGAGGGAGGACGGGGCGGGGACGCGAGAGAGGGCGGGGCGGAGCGTCTCGGGTCAACCATGGGGGATTTTCTATTGATCGCGGATTTCGAGTTTCAAGGAATGTTTGTTGTGAATTAAAAACTTTTTTTTCTTCTTAAATTCCCCTTGTAATGTATTTAAGGAATGGACATAATAGTGGATTCAGTTCTATTTCAAGGTAGGTGTTTGTTCAGTAAAACCCTTTAGCAGGAAAAGGTGTTTGCATTTCAAATGCTATTTTAAGATGGCTGTCCTGCTCTCTCATGTATTATAAAATCACGTGGTCGTTCTTAGACACAGTGCACCATTGTGGGAAGGTACATAAAACATCATATTCTCTGCACATCATCCCCACATCATCCCCACATCATGGCAAACTAAGGGACTGTGTAAGGGCTTATGGTACAACAAATAAATTTGAGATTTCATTCTACACGTTAGAAAATTACTGTACACACACACACACACACACACACACACACACACACACACACACACACACACACACACACACACACACACACATACACACACATACACATACACATACACACACACATACACACGCACACACACACACGCACACACACACACACACACATACACACACACACATCTTGTTTTTTTAATTTTTGTTCCTCACAATTCTATCTCTTATGATTTTCAATTCTTATTTCTCTTTTTCAATTCTTATTAAAAAATGCATTTAATTAATTGTACAGTATCAGTTGTTCCTAAACTTAAATATAAATAATTTAATGGATTGTTGTAAATGATGTTAATTTCACGACATCCCATATTCAACTTTATTTAAATTGTAAACCTCAAACATAGTTTCTCCACCTAAAGCAAGAACTTTAACCCGTAAGCAACTGACTAGTTTCCCGACTGCATGGATCATCAGCTGGGCACCGTTCTTCCTCGAGGTTTCGATCCTTTCAGCCCAGGACCTCTCCAAACGGCGGATCCACAACCTCGATCATGGATCCACATCAATAGATGGTACATCAGTAGATCCACAACCTCAGTTGTGTCCAGGCAGTCAGTCAACCCATCAATGCAACATCACTTATTCCAACTTTACTCACTGTAGGATTTAATGTGTTATTATAAAGCGCGATGCTGCGCGCGGCAATGCTTACGCAAAGAGCAAGCGGACAACGCGGTTCATAAAAGAGTCTTTATTCAAAGTACTCAAACTGCAGCACTAAAGTGCTCAGGGCTGCGCGCTCCGCGTATATCGTGAGGCCACGCCTCTCTCCCTGGCGTGGCCCATCCCCACTTGGTGTGCGGGGTGATGTCACCACGTCAGTGCTTTCGTGTCCGCCACACGCGCCCCCCCAGAATCCCCGCGCACCTGAAGGGTCAGTTTGCGGGGCAAACGGATGACCCGGCCGAAGCGCCCCCTGGCGACTGGCGGCGTCTGGGATGCAGGGATGCCATCTGGGATGCCTCCGGCAGCAGGACTGGGGGGCGGCGTGGCGGCGGGGCTGGGCGGTGCCGGGGGTCCGCCCGCAGGGGGGCGGCCCCGACGCGGGTGTCGGGCCACTGGCGGTGGATGGTCCACGTCGA
Source organism: Myxine glutinosa (assembly GCF_964187855.1). Classification (NCBI taxonomy): domain Eukaryota; kingdom Metazoa; phylum Chordata; class Myxini; order Myxiniformes; family Myxinidae; genus Myxine; species Myxine glutinosa. The sequence goes on from NC_136262.1 coordinate 113,751,371, forward strand.
GGTGGGCCGGCTTGAGGCGGTCTACAGAAACGCAGTCAGGAGTACCGCCGATGTCCAGGGTGAAGTGCTTCGCCCCGGTCTCCAGCACGCGGAAAGGCCCGTCGTACGGGGGCCGCAGTGGTGTCCGGTGGGCATCATGGCGGACAAAGACGTACTCCGCCGTGCGAAGCTCCGGGGCGACGTGCGTCGGTGGGTGCCCGTGGCATGCCGTTGGCACCGGGGCGAACCTGTGGGCGGTCTCTTGCAGAGCGGAGCGCTGCTGTGCCGCAGACCATGGTGCCGTGGAGTCGGGGAGGAACTCGCCCGGCACCCGCAGCGGTTGCCCGAAGACCAACTCCGCCGCGGATGCGCGCAGGTCCTCCTTGGGCGCCGTCCGGAGGCCCAGCAGGACCCAGGGGAGCCTGTCGACCCAGCCGCCGTCGCACAGGGTGGCCCGGAGCGCGGCCTTCAATAAGCGGTGAAATCGCTCACACAGGCCGTTAGCCTGGGGGTGGTAGGCCGTGGTTCGGTGCAGCCGGACCCCGAGCCCCTGCGTGACCGCCCCCCAGAGCTCCGAGGTGAACTGGGGGCCGCGGTCGGACGAGATGTCTGAGGGGGCGCCGAACCGGGCGACCCAGGTGGCGATGAAAGCCTGCGCGACATCCGCCGCCGTCGTCGACGCCAAGGGCACGGCCTCCGGCCACCGGGTGGTGCGGTCCACCATGGTAAGGACGTGGGTGAAACCCCGCGAGGGGGGCAGAGGTCCCACCAGGTCCACGTGGACGTGGTCAAACCGGCGTTCCGGCACCGTGAACGGGGCCAACGGGGCCTGGGTGTGCCGGTGCACCTTGGCGCGCTGGCACGCGAGGCACGTCCTGGCCCAGCCGCGGACGGCCTTCCGGAGGCCATGCCAGACGAACTTGTCAGCGATCAACCTTTGGGAGGCCCTCGCGCCCGGGTGGGACAGGCCGTGGATGGCGTCAAACACCTGGCGCTGCCAGCCGCGGACACGATGGGGCGAGGACGCCCGAGGGAGACGTCGCACAAGAGGGCCGCGCCTGCGCCGTCGAACGGCATCTCAGTGACACGGAGGCCCGTGACGGCGGTCCGCAAGGCCTGGACGTCGGGGTCAGCGGCCTGGTCCGCTGCCATCCGGGCATAGTCGATGCCGAGGTGGACTGCGTGGGCGACAGCCCGGGAAAGGCAATCCGCCACCGGGTTGTCCTTCCCCGCGACGTGCCGGATGTCCGTCGTGTACTCGGACACGGCCGAGAGGTGACGCTGCTGCCGGGCCGACCACGGCTCGGTGACCTTGCCAATCGCGAAGATCAGCGGCTTGTGGTCGACGAAGGCCGTGAACGCACGGCCCTCGAGCAGATGGCGGAAGTGCTTGACTGCCAAGTGAAGCCCGAGCAACTCGCGGTCGAAGGTACTGTAACGGCGTTCGGGCGGGCGAAGCTGCCGGCTAAAGAACGCCAGCGGTTGCCAAGCTCCACGCACCCATTGCTCGTGCACCGCACCCACCGCGTAGTCCGAGGCGTCGGTGGTGAGGGCGATCGGTGCATCGGGCGCCGGGTGCGCGAGCATGGTGGCGTTAGCCAAGGCGAGCTTCGCGCCCGTGAACGCCGTGTCCATCTGCTCGGTCCAGGTAATGTCGCCTTTGCCCGGCTTACCTCGGAGAGCTTCGTGCAGGGGGCGCAGGAGCTGGGCGATACGGGGCAGGAAGCGATGGTAAAAGCTCACCATGCCCAGGAACTCCTGCAGCCCTCTGATCGTGCGGGGGCGCGGAAACCCCTTCACCGCCTCCACCTTGGCCGGCAGGGGGACGGCTCCGTGCCTGGTGACACGGTGCCCCAGAAAATCGATTATGGCGGCGCCGAACCGGCACTTTGCGGGGTTCATAATCAGGCCATGCTGGCCCAGGCGTTCGAAGAGCGTGCG